>NW_007578742.1:0-103807 GCF_000690725.1 Stegastes partitus
TTTGGTTATTTCTTAGATTTGTTGTCGGTCTACTGGGAAAATGTCTGTCTGCTGGGTTAAGAACACACAAACAGCTTTACTTTGTCAGTTTTGATGATGTTGAAGGTTGTGTTTGAATTTTTGTGCCTCGTAACGTCTCCTGAGTGATTACAATCGACTCCTGAGCCGGTTCACATCGGACCCTTTTAGAAAGTCTGAGGAGCTCAGCACAGATCTGGAAAAGGAAGTCGATGACTTGAACAAGTCGTAAGCCTTCGTTTTCTCTTTCCTCTAAATCTTCCTGAGATCTCTGACCCCCGAAGCAATAATCTTTGGAGCGAGATGGCTCACCTTGAGAACTGGTGTCCCTGAGGGTCAGGTGGGCAGATGGCCTCTGGGCCACAGAGGTCACGAACTTCGACCCCGAATTGTTGAAGGAGCGAGGCATGGTTCTGGCCTCTGAGGCAGGAAAGAAGTCACAGAATGTCAGAAATGAGGCTGGAGATGAAAGGAGTTGTTCTGCATGAGTGTCTGTGTGTGTGTGTGTGTGTGTGAAGGATGCTCACCAATGAAGGTTTGTTTGGAGATGATGTTCTCTGTCACCTGAAAGACAAAATGGAAACACATCGGTTAAGACAAATAACAACAAAGAACCCAATCAACATCCCTCCTGTCTGCTCACACAAGGAAAGAGCCGTGGATAATACGGCACAGTACTGCTAATGTTATGTGTGCTGAGCATTTGACAGCAGATAAACGCAGTCTAAACATTAGTTTGTCTTGTGGCAGAAGTAATGTGGTGTTCAGAGTCATGAGTCTAAAGTTGATTCTAAAGCAGCGACTGTTTTTTCTTCTATTTTATGACGAATAAAAAGCCAGGACTGGTTTTCTGGGTGTGCATTTATGTTGCAATGGACATAACTGTATTGTCTGTGTTCAATTTAAAGTCTTTATGACACCTTCTCAGCACTGATAACATAAAATATTCCTTTTAAACAAACAAAAAAGTCTCATATGCAATTCTGTGGATGTTGTTTACAGAGAGGACATAAATATTAAAAATTATGATATAAAATATAAAGTGATCAGCTGCTAAGATGGGCGATAGATGCATCACGTCACCTATTATTAGTTTTTATGTTATTATGTTATTTAATTTGGTTCATTGTCCTAAAAAAAGCCCCAAATCGTTCATGCTCGTACCAAATTTTAATTTATAGTGAATTTTTGTTTGACCTTCTTCTGGCTGCAAATGACATAAAATAAGTAACGAATGTTGGGAAAACATTGTGTTCGAGATGTTAGACTTGTTTTTTTCCCTCCATTTTCATTAAACATGCCATCTATAGAGTTATTTAGACCCTTTGTCAGTAATTAATGTCAAAGCTTTCATTTGCAACCACAGATGAGGAGCTGATCTGTATAATTACTGTACATATAGTATAATAACAGTCTTTCTGCATGTCCCACGGGGACTTTGTTCCACTCCTCTTTGAGACGATCTCCTGGTATTTCACGCTGACGTCTTTCTTGCCGTTCCTCTGGTTCTTAGTTCCCTCTACAAAAATTCCTGACAGGATTTATTTCTGTTCACCGTTGTCTTGTTGGAAGGTTCAAATCCACCCAAGGCCAAGTTTCCTGCAGACTGCCTGATGTTTTCCTCCAAAATCCTGAATGTGGTCCTGTTTTCTTACGATGCCACTAATTGCCGGCACATCGGCTTAAAAACACCCCCAGCGCATCACATTCCCATCATGCTTCACTGTCAGGTTGGTATTCTTAGGATTGAATGCTTCTTCTTTCTTTGAACAAAAATCCCATCTCTGTGTCCAAACCACTCCATAAGCAGAAACTTTCTTCTTGGTCCAGCTGAGCTTTTGTGCGTCTGTCTTGGAAAGATGAGCTCCTCCTCGGTCTACGTCCATGGAGACCAGCCTTGTTCAGCGTCTACGGTGTTTCTCCCCAGAACTGCTCACATTCATCAGGACTTTCCGAACGGTGCTGATCCTTTGGATTCTTCTTGCCGGTGCAGAGGTCGCTCCTGGCTTCCTACCAGCCCTTTGAGATTGTTCACAGCGTGGAACTCTTTGCTTTGTTGAGAACACTTTGCTTCACTGACTGTAGAACGACTGCATCAGCCCTTCTAAACAGTGCGTCAGAACGCCCCCGTGGTGGGTACAAACCATCGAAACATTTCGACCGTTTCAAGGGAAACTTCTTCAGTAAAAATAACGATTGGAACCCATCCATATGTATTAACATCCGTAACGTGATGTCTCACTTTCTTTTGTCACATGTTTATATGATTTGCAGCCATAGGAAACCTATTGTCAGATAAAAATCCACTATCAATCAAAATTCGGTATGAGCCGGAGTAAGTTTGGGCCAAATTGCACATCTGTCTCGCATATTGGTATTTTCTCGCTGAAGAGAGAAAATGTGCCACATCCTCTTCTCCTCCTTCCAGCATCACAGTACTAAACTATAAACTTCCTTCTCTCCCTGCAGACAGCTCATTTCTCCTGTCTGCCCTATCTCTGCTTTATTCCTCCTGCTCCTCCTCGTAATCACTCACTCCCGATGAGCGGCGCCCCGTTTCATCTTCCTCACTTCCAGATAGAGCCAAGGCACGGAAATATACCATTTGTTCGAACACACAGATGCATTTTATCACTCTCACACACGTAATTTTTCCGCCGATGCTTTCTGTGCTCGCTTTGACTCCTTGCTTTTGTCCGTCCCACTTAGTAAATCAAGCTTCAGCTGCCTTCGTTTCATAAATATTTATATACATACGAGTCTTTCCGTCCTTTCAGCTTCATACCATCTTAATCTCTTCTCGCTCCCCCTTCAGTCAGAATTACTTCGACGTCTTTCACCTTTTTTGTCAATTCTACGTCTACTTTTTTTCATTTTCTTCCCTTTTATTTTCTCCACATACTGTATGTCTTATAACCAAAAAGGTCACAGGTTTAATCACCTGTTACAAGTCATGTGGCCGGTCTTTAGTGCCCCTGAGCAAGGCACCGAGCCCCTGTTGCTATAAATCTCCAGATTAATTTGCTGAAATGCCACAAAGTCCTGAATATAATTAATTCCACCAGCGTTTTTTTAATGGTCACCCGGCTACATATGTGGTGTTGTTCTTGGCAGCGGGTCTGTTTCTCCTGCACCGAACACTCAACTCGACCTGCAAATTGGACGTGATCGCTGTGGGCTTTGGCGTGCGAGTGTGTGCGTGTGTCTCGGTGTGAACTGAGGCAGGGCGCCCCCCACTCGTGTATATCCTATATACTCTGAGGGGAACACAATACAGTAAAGTGCAGAGCGTCTACTCGGAGCTAAGTGTAGCGTGCCAGTCTCCGCATCACGTTCCTCAAGTCACTGAAAGCAGAAAATTGCCCGACACACACACACACACACACACACTTGAAGAGAAAGACAGAAAATTGCCAACAGATTTTCTGCCCTGCATGTGGCCACAGTCGAACCAAAAAAAAAGAAGAAGAAGTAAACACGAGGAATACGTGGGTTTTTCAGAAGCAGGAACCCACTGGAAGCTTTCAGACGTTCTTCAGGGGCGACTCCAGCACAGCATGTTTTCAATATACACATTTAGCATCGTGTGCTGTTTTTAATGCTCGCATGTTCACATGGGAAACTATTAGACGGCTAAAGAGTGAAATCAGCTGTGGCGGCTGCATGCATAATTTATGCTCTGCACAGAAGTGGAAGCTTTCTGAGAGCATCCTGAGAGATTTCTGACCAGCTGCATGTTGAGAGGTGAACACCAGTGTCATGTAGCGTTGCAGTCCATTTACAGTGTTTTCTGCCTCCCCGTTGGCATCTGGTTTGTATTTACAACCTAATGTATGACGTTAGATATGATAAATTTAGAGTAAATGGCGTCAAGGGTGCTCAAGATTAACCGCAAACATTATTTTAAAACCAAGAATGCAGCAGTGATGTTAGTTAAGACGTATAGTACACTTTTGAGAAATTAATTCCTGCAGGAGCTTTCCATGAGGACGAAGAAAAAGGTGCTGAAAGGGGGTAAATTGATTGCTGGTATCTTAAAGCATAAACACATCTGCATCCTTCTGAGTTACTCAACGCAACATATCCCGCAGGTGTGATCAGATCACAACAATTATAACAGTTAATATGCTGCATTTTCGGCCCTGCAGGTGGTTTCAGTGTGATAAATGTGCAGTAAAAAAGAGCTTACAAGATTATTTTTTTAAAGCTTCCTGCAGCTTGAAGCCATTAGTCTTCCCTTTAAATGAAAGGTCAGTCGCGGATAACATCATGGAATAATTTCAGGCAATAAGGGCTTCTAACAAACAACAGCAGCATGTGATGTACAGTGTAAACGTAAATGTGAGGCGTGCGTCTGCAAAAATGGGCTCAGCAGCACACTGAACTGTTGACAGAATATTTGGTGTACTAGTTGTGTAACGTGGCTAGAAATCAAATCTGAATCTCTATTTTTCTCCATTTTCTCTGACGCTGATTGTGCATGACTCTGTATGTATACATGACACCAAATATTAAATGACTGGTGGAAGGTGGATAATCAGAGAGGCAGTCGGAGGTAACTCAGAGGGTAACGCAGCAGCTTGTGTACCTATACGTAAAATATGAAAAGCATATGGAATTCTCAGATACATGCCAACTTTCACCCCAACTACAGTCCATCTGGAGGAGTCTGGAACCTGGAAAGATTTACTCGGACTTACTCGCGTGTCAGAGGTCGAGCCAGTTATTTGAGGCGTGCACCAATTAAATAGTTCCCCGCAGCTAGAATGACTGAAGAGTGCACTGATAGCACGCCCAGGCTGCATTTAGTGCTTCCAGGTGAGAGTCCGCTTCTGTTTTTGGAAAGACGTTCTCCATGTTTGCTGCTCCTCCTGTGATAGAGATGTTTGCCTCGGCGTTCTTTTATGGAGCACCCTGGGAGCCGTAGAAGTTTAAGGCTCCGTAGTTGGATGTCTTCTTAATGTCTTTTCATGTTAGATGTTTGCGTCTTCTCAACTGCCATACGTATGGGAATAATAGCTTAGCTTTTCTTTTTCCAAAGTTCCTCCCCTCTGAATCAGTCACACATGGCTCATTTATGTGCCTCCTTCACACATACATCATCCTCCACACTCAGGATTGCAAATTGGAATATTTTACTTGTGTGTTTATCAGTGATGTGAATTGAATGTAAAAGGAACAAGCACAAAAGGGTCTTAAGTCTTTCATCTAGGAGAACTAACATTTCTAAAGTGAGCAGCGTGCAGGATTTAGCTGCAGCAAAGGTTTCGTAATCGCCTCTGGGACGGCCCAGGTGTTTTTTTTTTCTTTTCGGGAAGTATTGTTAGTGAGCAAACATTAAAACTGCAATGACAAGAAAGCATCACCATTTGTGGACCCACTGAGGTGGAAATGTTGTTGAAGGTAAAACCCAGTGATGCCTAAGCTTGGTCTTGCAGGAATGTTTATTGCATCGGTCAAAAATAGAGAAAAGCTATGAGCTGAATAAATGATGAAACACTAAATAACACAGTTTTAGCACCCGGTGATGCTTTGATGAGCGTTGAGAGAGCGGTAAATCCCACACATGTGACCTTGCCACAGCGTTAATCATGTCTTGCCTAAAGTGGAGGAAAGACTTTTTGGAACTGTTGTTGCGCTGCGAGGAAGTAAGTCACGTTGAAGTGTTGACCCTAATGGGATTTTATCGGTTGTTCAGGTGGTGGTTTATTGTGAAAGACTACACTCCTGCCCTTGTTAAGGGCGCCACTTTCACTTCTAATAAATCAACACGTAGCCTCTGATGTGACAAAGTTCAACTTCGCTGCCTGCGTGACCTTTTGTTCATGTTAGCCACACCGACACCAGGACACTGTGCGTGCACGTATTTATGGGATTTAGAGCAGCCTGAAACAGCACAAGTCTGAAAAAGCCTTTCCAGCTGCAATAACAACAACAAATAAGCCCTGAACTCTCCTCTTTCACCCTGTTAGTAACAACAGACGGAGATAGAAATAGTCTGATTTCCTCACGTCATACTGTGTCTGGCCAAAAGCTAAAAAAAGAAGGCATTAGAGAGAAAAAATGAAAGATTACTATACAAGGGTAGAGAGAGCGTAAGTTGATATAGCGAGTAATCCTAAAAAATTCCCTTTTGGCAGGTTTTCTTCACCTCTATAACATGCCCCCTGCTGCAGCTTCTGTGTGGCCATGTCCCAAAGCACCGACGTCCCAACAGGTGGGTAACTGAGGCAATTTAAGAGTCTAATTTACCAACTAATTATCAAAACTAAAGCAGCAGGGGAGGAGATATTATGACTTCTAGCCCCTGGTGTGAGCCAAGCTAAAAGCAGCACTTATTTCTACACCTCAGACTGTGCAACTCAGCGGTGTCTTTCCTCTAACGCGACTGTCGGAGGCTGTAATTAGCTAAATGGATCCAATCTGAGTCCGTTAGCATGTTAACGTGTGCTAGTTACCACCAGGATGCGTTGTGGTTCTGTCCCCCGAAAACAGCGATCTATGAACGTCTCTAACGTATTGACGGTGTGACGTCTTTGCCAAACATTTCTATTTATCATTCTGCGTACACCATGTGTAAAATAAGGCTCTTAATCATGTAAGATTCAGGGATGAGGGTAATTAATCACTGATTCACCTGCTTAGTGTGCCGTAAGCGGACCATAAACATGCCTCACTTTACCAGAGATCAGGAAAAACAACCTTCTTTCTTGAAAACCTGCTGTCACAAAACACTGCAGAACAAACCTAACCCAAAAAAGCAGGCAGCGGTGGTGACTTCTCATGTGTATTATTATTAATTATTATTGGTTTAATGATGATCAGGGGAAAAGCGAATACTCCCAGAAGTTAAAGTGTAGCTTGCACATCGCTAAACTCCAAAAGAATGTTGTTGATTATGCAATAATTAAAATATTTAGCAGGTTGGTGACGTTAGTGTGCAACATAAATGCAAGTTCACTAGCAATCCATCCAAACAGTTGTCAAAACATTTCACTCAAAACCAAATGTCAGTCTGGTCTGAGGGTGGCAAAACTGAAAAAGCAAAATTCACGAGGATGCATTCTCCGGGGATCAGAAACGCTGAACAAAATTGCAAAATAATCCATCTAGTGAACCCAGCAGCTGCTTGAAATAAAGATTCATCATTTCTATCGATTAATTAATGGCTCAAGATTCACTATTGGTCTTACTTTGTGCTCCAGTTCATAATTAATAATATCCATAATTGATAATAGTGCAGGGTCCAGCCGTTATGTTGAAATAATACATTATTTAAGCCTTATAATTTATAATACTGCAGGGTCTCAGGTAGGTAAAGTCGTACTTTAAGTCCTTTTTGTACGGTTTAAATCCCTAATATGTGATTAATCTGGTAAAATCCCATCATGAAAAACACCTTTGTAACACCAACCATAATCTTTTTTTACTAAAAGCCACAATAGCTGTTGTGTCTAGTTATGTTATCCTAAATATCTTATCTTTTTTTGTTGCATGTTTGGAATCCTATTTAACTTTGTCTTTGAAAAGTGCTTTTCATAAAGGTTTCCAAACTTTAAAAAGTCAGTCTGCAAGTGTTCGACTTCGCCTTTTCCAGACATATGTTTTATAAAGTCCAAACATGCAGAACAAATGGGACAAAACTGTGGCACCAAAAATCACAAGTTAGTGGGAAAAGAGAGAAAACCAGAGAGCAAAAGATGATGCACAATTATGGGAAATGAGAGACGAGGAGGAATGAGGTTTAAAAAAAAAAAAAAAGTTGGGAAAACACAGAGGGGAGTCAGAGTGGACAAGTATGGAAAAAAAAAAAAGAACAGGAGAAGAAGTGAAAGAGAGGATTGAGAGAGGAAGAGAAGGAGAGTGAAAGAGGGACAAGTATGCACATGAAGGAGCGTTTCTTCTGCAGATTAGCGGTAGCTGCAACCCAATACTTTAATATGCTGCTCGACCCCGACAGGCCCGGACTGGCTGTGTGTGCTTCGGTGTGTGTCAGCAGTGTGTATCTGTTGCGCCACAGTGACAAACTCTTATCAGCCCTAATCTGGTCTAAGAGGCTGCTCATTCCTCACTGTCTGAGTCCAGTTTTGGTGTGCATGCAAACACGATTTCTGGGGAGTGGAGTGCAGAAAAGCTGCACAAGTGTACCAAAGATGGAGATGAAATACTTTGATGTTTGTGTGTCTTACGGCTAATGCTGCTTTACGGAGCTGGTTCAAAGGTTAATATGTGACTAAGATGTTGTTTAAAGGGAGATCGGTGCGCAGATTGGGAGATGTTTGTATTCGTGGCTTTGCTGGTCGTCTTAGAAAGTCAAAGGAAGCTGTTCTGTTTAAGGAATCCGTTATTCTAGGAAACCAGCTCCAGAGTGACAAGACCACAAATTAAAATTTCACGGTTGGAGGTTTTGATGGGTTCCTTGCATACTTGCCTTAATTTAAGCCAAACACTTCTGTGTCAACGTTGGGCCTACCTCTACGGCGTCCTGTTTTTCTTTTTCACAGTCTCTTTCCTCTCTTAAACCTCCCTTGAGCCACACCATGAGTGCATGCTTGACAGTCCAAATCTCCATGGAAAATCCAACCGCATAACTGACCACGTTCCCATCTGCGCCGACAGTTTGTTGTGCTTAATTAGGGAAACATTGTCGACTTTGGCATTGAGACGGTGTTGCAGCGAACCTGATTAGGACGTCGCTGGCCCATTAAATGGCCGCTATCACCACAAATCATTCCCGTACATACGGGCCAGCAGGGACTTTCTGCGGCTTCTACCGGGCCAGAGGAAGCGTTATCATCCACTGGGATCATCGGTTAACAGAAAATAACCCCCGTAACGAGTTTAAGTGGCTGCACAAAACGGAGCTTTGTGAGATGGGGTAAACAGAAAGGTTATGGCGGGGGTCTTTTGGGGCAATACTGATGCCGATGATTGGAAATCAAGAAAGCCAATATGTAATATTTTAACAGCATGTGATGGCAGAGAACCTGTCATTCTTAACTTCTTCACGAATAAAGGGGACGAACTGAATATGTAAAATAGAAATATGGTTGAAAATGATTAAATTAAGACGCTCTCCTCTGTTTATGTGGGATCGACTGAGATTGTTCAGTTTGTTTGCTGCAGTTATGTCGACTGCTGCTCTCTGTTTTCCCAATATGTCACGTTTATTGCCATCCTTATCCCTTTTCCAAACCTAAACAAGTAGTTCTGGTGCCTAAACTAAACACTGGCTGAAAACAAAATGATAATTTGGTTCAACAAAAGAAAATAATCTTGGTGTCTGGTGTTAATCTGGTGCCCAACAAGACTGCAAAGCGTGTTCATTGTAGGCCTGATTATTTTCATTAGTCTACACTTTTAATCCACCTTACAAACACCCTTTGCTCTGCGCTTGCAGCTCAAGCACACCAGCTCAGCTACGACTCCCCTCAAACGCTGTACAGCTGCTCTAGTCTACACAATATCAAGTTGTAACGTCGGAGTAATTCTGCCAGACATGTTTGAGCTGCGAACCAAGTCGGCGCTGACTGCTTGTTTCACTCATGTGTCCTCTGGCATATAAAATACACCACATGGACATGTTAACAAGGTAAAAATAATAAAAAAAAACCTTGATATTTGTTAAAGAAAGTCTTTTAAAACGAATCAGATGTACTTTGTCCAAATGTGATTGTATTCCATCTGGGCTGCATCAGAGGGTTATTGGATGTTGATGTGGTCTGGAGCCGTGTCAGGGTTGGACGGGCAGCAGTCGTTCTTTATGTTTGTTGTATAGAAGCCAGCACGGTGCATCAAGACGTTGGAGGCAAATGATTATTATGTGGCTTTATTCCATGTACTTTATCTTCCTGGACTTTTCGCCTTTTGCATTGAGTAGGGCGTGCTCTGTCAAACATTTACTCCATTTGTGAAATACAGTGCAGCCTTTCAGCACAGTGCAGCTATGAGCAATGAGCAGCAGACCGCTGGTTAAAATCAGCAGGTCAGGCTTTGTCCTGTCCAGTAAGACCTACACATGTACTTGGAAGAGCTGAATAAGAAATGAAATTACAATAATAATTGGTGCAGAGAACATTTTTCTGGAAGCTTTCCAAACATTCCAGCCACATCTCTTGAATGTTCCACAGGTCGTGTTGATAAAAACCGAACCATCGGCTGAGATGAAAACCTGAAATGTTCCTGACGACAGATTCAGTCATTTATGTTGAGCAGCCCTGACATGCACAGTTGGTGAAATGCTTAACATGTGAAATCCAAGCTGCATTTCATTACACTATGTGGCCATATGTGTGTTATGTAGTTAGCTGTGAGGGATGGCACCGGTCCCTGTATGCATTCAGTCATCTGACTGTGATTTACCCACTTTGTGACCCAGTAGGGGTTGTTCATTAGCGGTTTATCGCTGGAAAGCAGCGAGGAAAGGCTTTATGACAGGTAACGCACCAGTGGCCAACTCGATGCCAGTTGCTGATAGCTGACCTGTTTGCTGTGGGAGTTTCCTGCCAGACAAATGAGGAAGCGGTTGACTTTACACACATGAAAAACAACAACAAAAAAAAGGAGGAGATTGGTATCACCCTTTATGGCTTTACGAGTTTTAGTTTTGCCAGTCACATGAGAGACTCTGGGTTATTAGCTCGGTTGTCTTCCTCTCGGTGTCACAACCAAGAAGGCAAACAGGATAAAAGTGTTTATGCACAACAAACAGTGCTTTACTGAATTATGGGCTCCTGCTCTGTGTGTATTTACCTTCCTATACGATTGTATGTGTTTCTTCAGGTATTATTCTTTCTGGTTTCTCTGCGAGAGACAGAATGAAGTGCACAGCCGGAGTCAAGGAAGCAGTTTCTGCACTGCATTAATTCCTTGTCTTTCTCCTCCCTGTCTTTTGCTCCTTTTCTTTCTCTGTCTGCCATCCTTAATCTCTTTCACAACATGGCTTTCAGTCCTAAGGACACAAACAGCGTTAAAGTAGGCCAGAGGCGGGGTTGTTTTACAGCCTCGCTCGCCTGTTTCTTTGGCTCTCAGTGTTTTAAGTTTCATTTCACATGAGCAAATAGTAATATTAGTAGAAAAACCTGTATGTGTACTTCATGATAAAAACAAAGGCGTCTGAGACATGCAATGCTTTGACATTATCTGTGTTTAGAGGATCAGATATTTCAGGCATTTCTTTAAAATCCAATTCCTGATATAGTAAAAATCTAAAATACTCACATGTTCAAGATGGAATAATTTGCTTACAGCATCAATAAAAGTCATAATATGCGTTTTTGGACATAAATATGTCACTGTGACATCAGAACTGTGCCACGTAAACAGCTGTAGTCGCTGGTGCTGCTTCCTGGTCCCTCAGATTCTGTTCCCGGAAGTTAATTACTCATGATTGTGGTGGTGATGAAGCACAAAAACAAAGAGCATCCTCGCTGCTTGTCTCAGCAGTACTCTGAGCACGTAAACACAATAATTTCCCTCCACGATGTCCTCATATCTGCCATCACAATCACTTTTATTGTTTCCACAAGAACCCCGACCTTGTCAGTTGGTGCTCAAGACGGACGGTCATGATGGGAGTGATTTGTGAGACAAAACAAAACCATTCACACGCCTACAGTGCAGGAAATCTATTGCTGCACGTGAGTAAGTGGAAACGCCTGCATTTGCATCACATGTTGCTTCGGTGCAGAACTGACCTCGTATTAAATGCTAAATGTGGGCCACTTAATCACATAATTGGTTAATTGTGTGTGTTTCCACATGTTAGACAGGTTCTGATGTCACTTAAATTCAGTTTTATGTGTATTCTAAGCAGTCAATAATGGAATATGCTAAAGCTGGGTTTATGTTAAGTATTTCTTATGTGCCAAGACAGGTGAAGAGAATGAAACTGACCGTCTTGTTGCAATGCAAACTTCTGATTGGGCCTCGGATACTTATTGGACATGTACCACCCACCTAAACACTGCAACAGCTAAATAGTGTTTATATAAAAGGTAGGAAGTAGAGTAGAGTAGAATTTCTCCTTGTGAGATAAATAAAGGCATATCTTATCTTATCTTATCTTATCAAAACAAGCTCTTTGCTGTGTGCTATTGTGTATTTTCTGTAATATTACTGAGAAAAGCAAATGCCCTTTTATAAATATGTTTTACAGGAGAACAAATCTGTGGAGCTTGCAAGCTGGTGAGCGTCAAACTCGCACCATTGAGCCCGTCAACATGAGCACATTTATCAAATGTGGTGTGGTTTCAGACTTTTCTGCTTACAGTGTGATGACTTCACTGCTCTGACATGCTGCTTCTTTTATCTCACGACTATGTTTATGTCAAGTTTTTTCATTAGATTTTTCATGCTGGCAGCAGAGAAGTCTGTGGTCCAGAAAGTCAGTGCACATCTAGGGAATGCTATAAATAAAAAAAAAAAGATAAGACGGAGTCAAGGACACAGTGTGGTCAAGTGATAATATTAGACGTGAACACAACAGTTTGGAGCCGTTCTGTGGCCGGACGTGTATTTTAGGGACTTTATTTTCCCCCAAAAGAAAACTCAATAAAACCTATTCAACAAAAACATCCTTGATTGTGGCAACGAATCCATGACTTTATCACACGCCACCGAAATGTCACATTGAAACAAAGCTCGCAGTATGTTCTAAAATAGACTCTGCTGCGCCTCTTTATCCCAAAGACCTACCGCTGAGTTTTTGACCGAGGCTCGACGCCGAAGAGGGAAAGTCGTGATGTTTTAACGGTGTTTTGGTCTGTACATGCTTCATGTACAAATATGTAGAAGCTGGGGTCTTGCACAGTGTGTCCCAGAGGTTTTACATCCTTATACGGGCTTATGGGAGCAGTGCTGCCACCTTTAACCCCACGAAGAACATCAAGGACGCTGTGGAAGACCGCTACAAAGTGATAAAACCACGAATCAACTGTGATCTAACAGGACACTACAAACTAGTGTATGAAAACTTTAGACTGAAGTTTTTAACAGCATTTTTTTTTGTACCTTCTGCCATTTTGTTCTCTCTTGACTGTGTTTTCCTGCAATGGAAGCTTTCTGTTTGTCACCATCTCAGTTTCATCTGCTGTTTACCAAAGTTGAACGGATTCTTGCAAATTCACTGGTTGCATTGATTCCTGTTCATGTTTTCTCATTCCCACCGCTGCCAAATCATCCCAATAAGTGTAGTTCAGTGTTGTTTTCCCTGGCCAGGTGTGAGCTGAGTGTGCTGCAGCCTGCACATGTCTCTTAGTCATGCCCGGCTTCATCAAAAACATGAGAAGTCTTGTCTTCTCCTCTTCTCTGTTTTCGACTCGCTGCCCTTCCATCATCCCGGCTGCGTGTAATCCTCCACCCTCCTCGTTGTTGACTGTGTTCCCACATGGAAATGTTTTCCAAAAACCATCCGTCCCTCCTTTATTGGCTCGAACAAAGTATGTGGTCAGTAATACACAGCTGAGTCACTAATGGCATCGCAGTGTGCTGAGGAGGGCAGAATTGAGTTTTTAACAGAGTCTAGTTGGTGCAAACCATTTGTTTTTGGCAATTTTTTTAGAAGAGACATGTAGAATTAAGAGGTTTTGAAGAAATATCACAGTTCTAAGTTTAAATTTAGTTACTTTTATTGATGCAATGCTGTGTTAACGTTAAAAATCCAACAATTCTTTCTGTTTTTTTACAGACAACATGCCTCTCAAACCTGCCTCCAGGTTTGGTGTTCAGAGGATTAGATTACAGCGAAGAAGTAAAGAAACTTCCGGCTTGCTTCATGTCACATGGCCACATAGCAAACGGGCATGTAAGACTGAACATTTTTATCTTTTAGCTAAACGATGCACATAAATCCACACAAGATTCTAGTTTGACAATATTAGTGAGTGAGATAAAGGTCAAAGGGTCGGAGTTAATATGAAGACTTTAGGGAAAGCAATAAATCTTCCAGCAGGCTGAATTATGGTGCCTGGCTTCTGTTGGTACATTAACTTCCCTCTAATAATTGGTACTGTTCTGTGCTGCAATGTCCCATTTAGTTTCAAGCAGGAGTGAATGCAGTAGCGGTTAAAACCCAACAGGTACTGTAGGAATGCTGGCCGTTAGCTTTATTGTATTAGTCTTAAAATACCCTAAGAATGTCTCTCTCTATATAACATTATACATGTGAATATGTATTTCGTCTGAGGAAACAATTCTGCTTTGGGGAAATTCCCGAAAGATCGTCTGAGTCTGGTATTTAGCGTTTAATGCATGTGTCGTGACAGCACAGAGGCTTCTTGTCTTCTGTTTTAAATTGCCAAAGAAATTTAACAAACTTGAGGAAGTCGTTGGGATGTAAAGACGGAGTTAGGGGAGGATTTTTCGAGGGGTTGCTGGACGGGAACTTGGCCTGAGGGATGAATGGAGAGAGAGGGAGGGTGGTCGACGCCAGACACAGAGGCCTTTTGTGTTTGTCTATCAGCTGGAAATCACTAACAACACTGCGGCCCACCACTCCACCCCGAGTGTGCGCGCGAGTGTATAAACAGCATGTCACTGACTGACATTTGCTTTTCAATAGCCAACTGTAGCGCAGCATAAGATAAGGAAGTGCTGCTCAGACGCCGGCTTGTTTCGTTGGCATGAAGCGAGCCTCAGTGTCCCGTGTTGCTGCGGTTACGTCACGCTGCCCTCCATCTCTTCATTGTTATCTGAAGGTGATATAATATTCATTGATGGGTTTGGTTTTTTTTAGATATATCCTCTTCCTCTGTGCCATAAAGCTCCTTTGTTCTCCAGAAACGATCAAATGACTTCAGTGAGACACCTTTACGACTTCTTCCTTCACAGATAATGTATGCATACCTGCAAACTCAGCTGCCATTTTTAGTTTCAGGTCGTTCATGTAAGCTGTGTAGCTCCAAAGAGACAGCTAAAAAGAATTTGAGGGTTATGAAAAGTGGCCCTTCTTGTAGAGTATTGTGAGGAAAAACCCTGCTAGAATAAACTCCGCGTGTGTGCATTTACTCATTACATTAAGACATGGTTATTTAAAAAAAAACAAAAAGCAACTGTATTGGTAGAGGGAAAAGATAACTGAATGAAATGTAATTGTGGAATTAGAAAAGCCACATTTATGATTAAGGCGTCCCGCAAAGAGGATCCTCTTTAAACTAATAAATTGCAAATAAATTATTAAATGAAATTAACTGAAGCTGGTTGAGCTCTGTAATTGAGTTCATTAAAAAAAAAAAAACAAGCCTTTTCTTGTTCTGTTCTAACCTCAAGATGCTCTGAAAGGCTTCATTTGTGGATTCAAATCACAAACATTTACTTACAGGGCAGAATGTGTGTATTCTTGAGCAACACATTCAATGTCCCGCTGCTGGAAATGCTCAATATGGCACCAAATTAATGCCTTACACCCCTCATCCACTGCGTTTTTATTATCCAAAACATACTGAGAAGCATTTCCGAGTGGCGTAGAGTTGGTCAACGTTGATTTAAAGTAGGCTGATGGCTTTTTAAAACACTGTGGCAGAATTTTCCACAGCCGTAGTCGAGTGTTACAGAGTTCACCCCAATTCACCGAAGATGGAATAATTGCTGGTGTTAGTCTAAACACACAATAGCGGCAGCCTTATCCCTAAAGTGCACCGTGTTGGTCTCCTCGTGTCATCAGTCGTTGACCTCGAGGAACAGGACGGGCTTGATTCCTGCTGATCCGACGGTCATCGGCGTGTGGACTGACACAGAAAGCCGTGGGCGTCGACATGTAGGTCATTCGTCATCATTACTTTTACGTGCAGCAGGCACACTTAACCCACAAAACGAGGCACGGCGTTGACCCACTGCCGGGCGCTCATCAGTTAAACGCCAAAGAACAAGCGCTGACTAATTTCCACGACGGCTCTGACTGATGCTGGTTCTTTTGAAGGCCCTTCAACTCTGAGACTGAAACAATCCTTTAAATAAATTTGCCGACATCAAAGTCTCGCCCAGCAGAACACAAACCAGTTCTAAAGTGTTCATGCTTTGTGATTAATCGTGAGTCATGTGTCTCTCTGACTTGTATCAGAGCTTTGTGAATTCATAACGTACTGTTCATTGTTACACGGTTTTGGGGTTATATCAGTCCTTAATGTGTAGATGGTTCTTTGAGCTCTCCTCCTGTAACAGAAGAACCACTTCCGCGCTGATTTTAAACGGTGCGCTTGAGGAAACACAAAGTTCTTTCATTTGACAGATGTGACGAGCGGAGGCACGGATGAAAGGAACAGTGATTCTGTTGTGTTATTCATCAATAAAATTAAATGAATTACAGTGTGGCACAAACTAAATGCTCCTCTTCAGAGTGCGTGATTCAGCCCCAGCGCATGGTGTGCTGCTGCTTTTTGAAGGCTGGAGCTGAAGCCTGCAGCGTGTCTGCCCACACCCTGACCAGTGATGTCAAACAGATGTTTTGCATTGGTCGTCAAAAGCCAAATATTTGCAGTGACATCACCGCTTTGAGACGGAGCAGATTTACAGATAGGGCACCAACAATACATATACAAAGAGAGACCAGTGAAGCTTTGTTTCTTTACAGAGACGGATCTTTGATTAGAAATAACACGCTGGAGCCGGACGGGTCAACAGGCACGAAGACCAATGAAGCGTTTCTGCCTGGTTCCCCTTTACTTCATATTACTGCTGAATTATTATTATAACTCAAACTTAATTTAAAAGGAATAAGAAATCTGTCTTTCTTGAAGCAATACTCTGTGAAGCTATCTTGTGACTCAGCCCTTTGCTCGTCGAGGGATCTTTCTCAGTTTACTCCTGAAGGTCAGCGTGGTGCCAAAGCCCAACAAGATGAAGTTTAAATTCATCTCTAAAAGCTCTTTTCTTTCCCTGAAGCAGCTTGTCAGTGTTCACAAAGCTGACGGCAGCAATGTTCTTCTTCTCTGATGACAGTTTTAGTCGCTGATCTGGGGCTTTCCATCTTCATGTGACCTTCAACAGCAGACGGCACCTGGCGTGGTAGACGTTCAGATTGTCTCTAAAATGTTTGCCGGTGATGAAAACGATGATGAGCAAGATCACGTGACAGTCATACGTCATAGATAGAAGTTGTGGGGAGATTGTTTTGCGGTTTCCATGGCCAAGAATGATACTCGGTTATTTCTATTTTTATACTGAATGACTAGGAGTCGACTGATGTGTTTATTCAGGGCGATGAAATTACTTTGTGTTGCATATGTTAAATATCTTTTTAACATTTATCCTAAAGTGTTGATCGGCGATTACTCATGTGGTGTAAGCAGGACATTGTGATTACAGACGGAGTGAGGTGGCTGCATCAGAGCCAACGTAATGCATTTTTAAAGGAATTTAACTTAGAAAAATCCTGAATATCGACTCTAGTAATAATACTGAGTGTTGCTCAGGTGTGGCTCGACTTTCGGCATTCTAGCTCTTGTCTAACTGTGACCTCTCCAAAGCAAAATCCCTCTTCTTTGATCTGCTGAAGGTGGACAAGAGCCGAGGAGCCGGTTTTGACCCCTTTGACCCAAACCAAAGGAAGGAACAATAGTCGCAGCTCACACAAAAGAGCTGCAGTTCAGCCATTTTCACACGGTCAGCTATCAGAACGAGGAGGAACATTTGTCAGAATAAACCAAAAATGTATCAGCTGGATAAAAAGTTACTGGACTGGCAGTGAAGGAGAAGCTACGCCTCGGCTGAGGACATTTGAGCGAGCCCTTATGCGAATTCCTGCGGCGTCTTGCGTTAACCCCGGCCCTGTCCCACGTTATCCATCACCGGAGCTGGAATCTGAGCGCCGATGTACTAGCAATTTGTCTCAGCAGGTGCAGATGTTCCAGTGCCGTCTCTCAAACTGAGAACAGCTGGGAAGGAAAGTTACACCGACCTCCAGTGTGGCTTCAATACCTGAGCTTAGTCACACGCATGCCATCGCAAAGCCATCGATCCTCCCGCCCTGCTTCTTTTCCGGCCATTTGCCTTGTGACTTTGCTTGTCTCACTGTAAATCTTTGGTGCGACAACACCAGCATGCAGGACAGTGCGATACGTCAGAGGGAGCAGATCGCATGTGCTCGCTGACTGTCCTGCACAAACATACCAGCAGAAGATGAAAGGCCCGAGGAGCCGAATTCTTCTGCTGACAGACCGTCAAAACTAAAACGGCATGAAAGTAAAACACAGCTTTACTCACTTACCTTTCCCCTGGTACTTTGTCTTTCATTTCACTCGTTTAAGACCCATAGTGGCTGTTTTGTTTTATCCTATTGACCTTGAAACAGTTAAACTTCCCATTACTGGTGTCTATTTTAGAAGTCAGCGGATTCAGGTCACACATGCTATTTTTATATGGGGAGCTACAGAATTTCGTATAGATTAAAATAAATTAGCAGGCTAATTGTTCACCGTGACAAATTCAATACACCTCTGGCAGGTTTCAAGTGTCTACAGGTTCATTTTTCTGCCACCTTAAAATAAACTGGAGCCAAAAGCTACCACAGTGAACTTCATTTAAAGGTCCCTTATGGGGCTTTAGTCTCATCCAAGAACACTTTAACACACTCTGAAACTACTTTATTTGACTTTTAGACTTGTATCTGGATTTTGGCAACACTTTTCTTGCACGTGGTGACGCTTAACTCAACCAAGAGGACTTTTTTTTGCCTCCCTCCCCGTCGTTTTCAGAGAATGTGCTGATTAAAACCTCACTGTGTGTGATTTTATTTATTGGTGGTCTTCATCGCTCCAATTCTTCATCTGTTTGCTCCCATCTTTTGGCGACAGATCGCCCATCTGCTTGATGACTTTTTATCTTGAGCTGAAGATCCTCTTAGCGCAAATTTTCTCTTTTCGTCTCCCTCAACAAGTGTCCTCGCTGGGCTAAGGTGGAGGACCACAAAGAGGTGATTCCATGTCGACTTAAAGACTTATAATAGATGCAGTGAGTTTCAGAGGCTAAAGCAGAGGGCTGCATCAGGCCACACTTCCTCCCTCCCATCACTTTCATTTACTGCTAGAAAGCTTTTGCACACGAGAGCCAACAAAACCCAACCCAGACAGAACCTTCAGCCCGCGCCAGCGCCGTAAAATACATGGACGGGCCGCGGCGAGTTGTTGTCAACTTGAGTAACGTCACGCTCGCTTCACCTGTCTGTCCGTGTCACCGCTCTTTTCGGTTCTGCTTCATCTGTTTCCAGCGCAGCGCCGGCGGTCACTCCTGGTCTGTTTGTAAGTCGGCTCGCAGAATCAAAGGGACGGACTCACATGCACTGACATGCACAAACATGTCTACATGGACGGACCGGCTGCCAAAAATCATAAAACGGTCAAGCTCCGATTACAACACACTGATTTCAGTTGCTGCCGAGGACGTCATTTCTCTACTACATGGCAAATAGTTTGCTGCTATTTTTGTGTTCAAATTCTTCTATATTGCACCCTTAAGAGTCTTTTATTAGTCAGTAAACGATTCATCTTTCCATGCCAGTCACTTTTTATTATTTGTTAATTAATAAAAGCAATGTCACCCTTTTTGAAGTTGTCATAATTTCTATTTCCGATCTGAAGAGTGTCGCATTGGAAAAATAATCAGACCGTGACAAACAAAGTGTCGAGTTCGTTTCAAAATTTCCTGAAATTAACGGCCTTGTTGATGGATGGTACATAAGCTAAAACATGCAACGCCGCCGTCAGTGTGGTCTGTAATTAATTCTATTATCAGCTTAGCGTTGTGCTGTCTTTCTTCCTCTTTTCGTTTCATCTCCCTTCTTGTCGTCCTTTACGTCTGTTTCCCATTTCCACTCTTTTCCCTTCATATCTTTCATCTCCTTTTTTTTTTCTTTCTTTTTTTAATTTGTTCCTGCCCTGCTGGGTTTGTTAATAGCTTCTTTCCTTCTGCTTTCCTCCTTTTTTTCCCCCTTTCGTACACTATTGCTATTATTTTTCCCTTCTGTTGGTCTCTGACATCTTTCATGAAGCTCTCAATAGGCGCTGCAGTTAATCAGTTCATGTCATCACCACTGTCTTCATCACCAGCTTTCTCTGCCACATCTTTTAAGTCTGCATCCAGACCGCGTACTTTGAGTGTATCAGTGAACCGAATCCGGGTGTGTTTTGAACTTGAACTTGCAGCAGAGCAAAAAGACAAAGAGACGGCGTTTGGGAGGTTGTGCGAGTGAATTCCCAAAATGAACAGTGAAGGGTTTAACAGGGATGTATGGCCTTATTTTAACCTCGAACAACTTTGTTGCATGATCACAGCAGTCAGACGAGCTTAGCTTTTCCAGCCTAATTAGAGTAAATAAAGTGATTCAACATGTTGCCAAAGAGCACCGGATCACATGGCTTGAAGTGACTGAGCTGCAGTAAGGAGCCGTGATGAGCCCTTCCCTCCTGACACCTGTTAGCTGTTAACAGACACCAACAAGTGGCTGCGGTCGGACCTGACCTATATTTGTCATCGGGAACGGTGCTTGTAGTTAACGGGACCGCTGGCTTTTATGACCTTTAATTCTATCTTCTGTGTGCATCATTAAAAAGGCAGGTGAACTTCTGGGCACTGGGAAAAAAAATCAGGGGAGTTTAATGAGATAAATGATGCCAGTGTCATGTGCTTATACTGAACATAAAGCTGGGACCATAACACTACTGGAACAACAACAAAAAGTGCAGTAATTGAGTTTTACAGATGGTGAAACTTTGGAATTTGCTAAGCTAGCAGGTTTCCCCTGCTCCCAGTCCTGATGCTAAGCTAACGTGATTTGATGCAAAGATATGAGATCGTCCTTCGTCATATGGCAGCATGACTCCCTCAGTTTAAGCGAGACAGCAGCCAATCCAGTGACTGTATGAGTTAATCAAGCTCAGCAGATCAGTATTTAAGCATTGAAGACTGTCGTTTAGATGAATACGGAAGCGCTACCGTAGGGTGAGAATCCAGGCAGTTAGCTCGTTTTTTGGACCATTTAATGTTGTAATTTCAGAGCAAATTACTCCAGATGAGGTTTCAGTTTGAGAAAGAACTGCTTTGGAAAAGTGTTTGCTATGTTGGATATTTAAACATCGTAAAACGGGTGTGGTTCAAACTGCGTATTTGCTAACCAGGCTCAATATGTATGTCTGTAGTATATAAAACACTCTGGTTTAAAATCTGGCCCTCCAATCTTTTTACTGATGCATTTTATAAGAAAAGAGACGGCGCCTGTTTGGTCTGGCAGCTCAGTCTGACCACCACCTTGGCGTTTTGATTCCTTTATTGAAAACCTAAATCTAGTTTGGAAAGCTGCGAGAGGATACAGCGCTTTGAGGGATCATTAACACAGGACAGGTTTCCGACAGCAAACAATGCAACCACAGTGTTGTGCCGCCTGTCACCGAGCCGGTGCAATAAGTGCTTTTTCTTCAACTTCCTTTTTCTCAAGCGACAGAGAATAAACCGCGGAGCGCTGACAAGCAAGCTAATGGGAGCTGCATGTGACTGCATGTGTGAATGTTTGCAAGAGAGCAATGGCATGTAAATTTGTTTAGATGTTTCTCACCAGCCAGCGCCAGCGTTTTCTGTGACACCCACTTAAACTGGAGAAAAACTAGACATTCCTGTTCCCGTCCACTGAGGACCACGGGGGCATGGCACCCTCCGATTGTATCGTACAAGTAGAGCAGAGAGAGGCAGCGGGGTGAAGAGGTGAGAGGTAGAAAGAAGCAGACTTGGAGAGAATGTAAGCCGCAAAGAGAGACAGATTTAACGGGGGAAAAAAAGGGGGAAAGAGTGGGTTAAACCAAGACAGACAGTGGTTTATGTGTGTGGAGGCTGAAGATAAACTGCTGCGAGCGTCCAGACATTCAGTCTAAGTGGGAAAAGTCCTCTTGGCGATGTCTGCGAGGAGATGACTGATGTCGGTGGAGCTGCTCGGTGGGCTGACTGTGTGTTTGCGTGGATGTGTGTGTGTGTGTGTGTGTGTGTGTGTGTGAGAGAGCGACGGGGAATTCTTGAAGCAGCTTCCTGGAGTCATTGGGATTTTCATGCTGATTCGACGTGTGCGCTTAGACGAGTCTGACCTTCATGTGTGTCAGCAGTAATGTGTGCATGAGTAACAGTGATGTGACTGACTTGTTTATCAGTGTGTGTTTCTAGTCGTGTGTGAGCATTTTAGTGAGACTTCCGTGTCTGGACCCTTGAGCTCCAAGCATCATCGTCAGTAAACTCTTGTCGCCATGCAAATCAGAGATTGTAAAATCATGAAGTGGCCACAGGTATTTACGAGGCTGTTGAAACAGAGTGTGTGATGGATATCATGTGATCAATTGACAATAAAAAAAAAGCTTGAAGATTTGATAATAAAGTTTTGGCACGATTCAACAGGGTGAATTTTTGCACTTGTGTTGCTGAGTTTGCAGCAGCGCCACTTCCTCGACATCTGCCCACACAGTTGTGAACTTGTGAGTCCAAATGAATACGTACTGAGAGCAGTTTGGGGTTCGGTGATGATTGGTGGCTTTTCATCTGCACTGCAGTCACAGTCAAAGTAAATAAACACGGCACTTTTTCTGCTTCTGTAAACAAGACTGAAACAAAACTCAGAATTTCAGACATTTTGAATCCAGAAAAGGAGCCATGTGGTGCCTACGGTTCTGTAATTTGCAATTTAATTTGAATAGCTTCCACATGGCACGCCCCCGACCTGCGTGGGCCTCAGTGCAAAACAACGATTTACGTCGGCCAAGCGACCACGATGACATGTCCATGTAATCTGCAGCTCGGTGCCAGAACATGAGGCTTTCTTTCTTTCTTTTTTTCCTCTTATTCACTCACATCTTTATGGGAAAGCTGAAGACCAAACAGGAGAAACTCGGTAGCAGATTTATTTACTGACCAACAAAATCCATCTACCGCCACCTCTGGAGCTCAATACGTTATCGACTAGTAATTTAAATCCGTACAAGATCCAAACCTTTAATGCACGACGCTGGGATTCTCAGCAACGGAGCAAACGAATGTTATTCACACATTGTCAGACTATTGCTTTAGGGACGCTGTACATTTGTTCCTTCACCCAATGCATTGTGCAGGTGTTTCCTGGTTGAAACTTGGGATGGGAGTTTATCCGATAAAGAAAGCGAGTAAATGCGTTGTGCACAGCTCAACAGAAAATGAAATCTGGCAGTAAGGTTACTCACTGTATTAAAATAGCAGCTGCATCTTCCTCACACACGGGGTGGCGGCGCTGAAATGTTATTTGGAGAGTGAAGTGATGTAAAGCCTGTTTGAACTTTGGTATCGGTTCCAGTAACACTTGACTCGTAACCTCCCCTGTGTGATTTAGTGCTGCCCGTAAGTGGGCACCTTGTTTTATAGGCGCTGCGTTTGACTGAAGTCTGGCACAAGCACATTCAGACATCGCTCTACAGATTAAGGTGAAGCAGGTTCGATCCAAACACTTGGCAAGCAAACACGTGTGCACCCACACAGCCAGGTGTATTTGCAAATCTGCCTTTGTGCTGGCATGTGTCTGAAAAACACCCAGAGGCACAAAAACACTGTCGAACACAGACTGACGACACACACAAGTCAGAGCATATGAATACGGGCTGTTATTAACACCCGCAGTGACAAAGTGAACGAGGAATTAGCTGTGTTTGTGTATAATTGTCAACCAAATTTGAAGCAGACTTTTATAATCCCACAACCTAAAAAATAAAAAAGCTAATTAGGCTTGTTTCCATAAACCGACTTCATGCAGAGGAGTCTTTCGAAACTGTTTTCAATTGGGAAAGCTGTTATTCTTTCAAGTTTGCTGGTATTGCCCGTTATTAATGCCGTCCAGAGACGAAAGAAGTTATTCGAAAAAGGTGTTTCCATCGATTTCCTCAAAAACTCTTCTTAAAAACATCAAACAAAAGACTTCAAAAGGCACATAGAAATACAAAACATGGCTGTTGTTGGCCGCTTGGATCCAAAAAGTCTTATTAATACTGTATGTACATGTTCCTGTAGCACCACCACTGGCTACCTCTCTGCAGATTTAAAGGAAATGAGCAAAACGTACAGATTCATACGACAAATGAGGTGTCTAACTTGAAGCTCTCTTGTTTCCAATCATTCATGACGGTTCTCCTGCACTCCGTCCATCATGTTTTACAATATTTTTCCAAGAGATTTTTTATGATTACTCACTGTCTGCGTTTTAAGGCTACACTTGAGACTGTAAATTACACGACTGGGTCAGTGAAAAAAGCCAGAACATGACACTGAAAGAGAAACCCTTCGTCTTTGTGTTGTAATTATTAACTGCATGGGCTGTTTTTACGAGTGAAAAGCCACCAACGTATTCCAATTAAATCATTTCATCCAAAAGCTTGATGATGGTTTAATTGAAATAATCTGAGTTCAGTCATTCAGAAACCTAAATCTTGTCCCTCAGCTGTTTTATTGGTGAACTGAGAGGTGCTGTCACTTCAGGAGAAACCATTTAGATGCTATCTTGTCAAGCTTTGCAACTGAGTTTGTTTGATTCGCCTCATAAACGGTATATATTTATTTGATTAGCGGTACTCCTTCACAGCTGAAGGTTTCCATTATGATGACAAATACAACAAATTCCTTCCACCCAGAGGTTCAGTTTGTGCCTAAGTCCCTGCAGATGTTTCTCAGCTCGTTGTAACGGAGCGGATTCCTTCACGCCTCCATCTGTTCTTTTAATTCGGGGTCAGCAAGGCCAGCCAAGCAGACATCTTTGAGAGGTAATAATACAAACGTCTAGTCTGGGGTTAAAAATCCTAATCTGGATTTTATCAGGTGACATCGCTGACATATTGAGTCGATCATCCTGGATGTAGGAGTGCCGTAATCCTGGAAACGGAGCGTTTAATTTCAATTCTGCCCTGTGAAATGCGCCGCACATTCAAAAGAAATATTACTTTTGGCCCCATTTTTCATGGACCGACGATTTTTCTTTGTAACTGCGGTTTCAATATGCGAAACACCTTCAGCGACGCCCATCCAAACGGTGAAATAGTGCCATCGAAATGTCTTAGATGAGGCTTGTTTTTGGTTTTCTAGTTTCATAAGTGTGTGCGAGACTTTAATTCCAAAATAATATCCACCACAGGAAAAGCATTAGACGTGCTTTGTGGGCGACTGGACTCGGACCAGTGTTGGAGGTTTTGGGATATTAGAAGCCATTTATCAAACAGAACAATAATGTTTCATCATGAATCAATTATCAGGTTTCTTTCTCCAAAACAGGTGCATGGAAACTTGGAATGCATGTGTGGGTGACGTAGTTTTTCTGTTTTGTGTTCTTTTTCTACCTTGGAGATGTACGCTTTGATGCCTTCGGCCAGCTTGATGCAAGGCTCTCCGAAGAGCTGGGCCAGCTGGTCGGGGATGTCCTGGTCCTTGTCCAGAGCGTTCAGTAAACTCAGGCACTTTAACTCCTCCGTCACTCCCTGGCTACGCACCTGAAGGACGAACAGGGAACAGAAAATCAGCTGGGCCGGAAATGATCTGGAGTTTTACTGCTTTCTAACAAAAAAACCAAACAAAGAAACTGATGCGTCATGGAGTTGTTTATTCCTCCAGCAGGTGTTGAGCTTTCAGGCTTTACACGCTCAGTTTGGAATCAAAACCAGCTATGTTTGTCCAAATCATAAAAGATCTACACCAAGAAAGTAAATGAGAACTCCTCAAAGACAATGCAGCCTGTGTTTCCCCTGTTGTGTAACTTAGTGAGAATAGTAACGCTTACATAATAAAGTGTCAGCTCAAGACGGACACAAATGTGATTTTCATCAGATATTGGAACAATTATCACCAGTTTTCCGTCTACTAGAAATACAAAAGAGCCTTCTGAAAAGCTGCAGATCCTGTGAAACGCCTGCTGTGGCCCAAAAAAGCCACACAAAGAACAACAAGTAGTGTTATACATTTTCTCCTGTGCGTTCATCTCAACATCACTACATTCATTTATATTTCACTGCCCACTTAATAAGTCCATGCACATCATTTCATCGAACAAGCCGTCCTCTGGTGTACCATCTCTCTTTCTGCACTTCCTCAGTCTCATCTCATTATGCACTCGGCTTCCTCCTGCATGTGTTTCTCATTTTCACCTTCTTCTTTGTTTCTTCTCTTTTGTGTTGAATGCGTTTGTGCTCGAGGAAGAAAACTTTGCATAAGCAGGAGGCAATAGATAAAAAGAGGCACAAGGTTTCACGGGCAAATGGAAATGGTAACTTCTCACAAAAATAAATCAAACCACAAGTGCTTTTTTTTGCAGCAGCACTTGTTCATATTTGGTGCACATGCCCTTAAATGTGCTTTCACTCTTGAAGGGTAACCGTCCGTGAAAATGAAAGACAGAAAAGTGAACATTAAATGAAAGTGGGCACCGAAACCACCGGAGATCAAATGTAACCAAAACATTTTGGCACACATGGACCACTGGGTCTGGCAGCTGAAACGCAACCCCTCATGTTACGACAAGCATCTCGCTAAAGGGATTTTCCTGACCTGAATGAGCGCGAGCAGCCCGTCCGTATCAGAACCTCTAATAAGAGACAATTAAATTAACAATTCCTTTGTGGGCAAACTGTTTGTTTTCTGTTTTTTCTACACCTCCTGTTTGGCAGCTAGAATGAGAAATGTTTTCATGTCGGTTTACGCAGCACTAGACATCTTTGGGAACTGAAATGTACGGTGGAATTATGTTCATGTGTGCGTATCCTTCAGGGAGGTTGTCAGCGTCACGGTCTGAAAGCCCTGCTAATGACTCTATAACAAGCGCTGATGAGGAGAGAGAGATTACAGAGCTGCACTCCTTCAACCCCGCTCTTTATTTTTATTAATTTCTTTCCGCTTGACCCCCATTTTCTAATGAAACCCTTTCCCTTTGTTTTCCTTCTCCTCTCTTTTCTCTTCCCCTTTCCCAGCCTTGCCTTCTTCCCCAGCGATACGGCTCATGTTGACGCCTGAGCGGATCTCCCTGTCCCCACTGAAGATAGCGCTGTGTAAATGAATTCAGTCCAAGCGGGAAGGACGGGCCACTTACAGGAAAGACTGGCGATATTTAGAAAAGAATGGGGCCACATGTGAACACGGTGCTGAGAGCATGACTCACGTCTTCAGCGGCTTCACATGTCTATTCAGGGATCATTTAAATGAGTCAAATGAGGCACACATGTCAAACTTCCAGTCGGCGTACATTCCAGATGCAGGTCTGTGTCTAGTTTGAGGTCAGCTTTAGGAGGCTCATAATATCAAATATGGTCAAAATTACAAAGTGCACAAAGCCGAGAGAGAGGCTTCCCCAACCTTTTGAACTCTGCGTGCTCCCAAAACCTGAATGTGATGTTGTCAGTAAACCCGGCACGCTCAAGCATGAAAGTGGAAAAGCCTGCTTTCTAATAAAATATGTGACGTTGGAAAGTCCCGCTAATTTATGGATGTTTTCTTCCTGCCTTAAAATGGCTTGAATGCATCGTTGGTTTCTTAAATCCCCGCCTCGCTCTCCCTGCACCTCTCCCAACTCGCTGCAGCTCGAGCACACCAGCTCACGTAAGACTCAAACACTGTGAAGCGACTCTACGTGACATCGGAGTAACTAATGCTGGAGCTGGACGCTGGTTCTGAAAAAGAATGACGACAGAGAAACCTGCAGGGAGATCACAAATAAAATCTGGATGTTTGTTTTTGAGACCGTCATCCAGAAACTTGATTTTTACGGGAGAGGGATCTCGTTGGTTGGAGAACATTTTAGAACATTTTGTTTCCTGTTGCAGCTCCACAGTCACGAGTATTTTCATGTCATTCCCACTTCAGGAGACACTGATTTTAATCACTTTACATATTCTTGAATAGCGTATTTTATAGCCATGTGTCGTATATCACTGGTTTTATGTGTTGGTTGAAGTTTTGAGCTGAATACCAACTGTGAGTAAAAGTGAAAACGGGAACAGTGTGGCCATAATAAACACTGAAGAGACGGATTCACTCCTCCCTGTACTCCCCTCATTGTCTTTCAGTGTTGCGATGAGAGAAAAGGAAGCGCAGTAGGTCAATCTGCATCACCTGCTTACAATTAGGACACATCCCAACAAAAACTGCTGACAGCGGAGTCTGGGCAGAGACTGTTTGCCTTTTGTGAGGAGACGTGTGATGACAGCGACTAGAAGTGATGGGGAGGCTCGCACATGCATGAGTGGATCTGAGCTCGCTCGGCACAACAAATCGCGTCGTTTCTTTCTGCCGCCCGTGCCAAAACACACTCCCTGCTTTGGTGGATCTGGTCGGAGGATTAAATGTTATTGAGGAGTGTCTTTGTGTACGAGAATAAAAGATTGAGTTTAACAGGCCGTGCGTTTGTGCGAGTGCATGTGCGTCCATTAGGTTTTGACAGCGCTGGTAGGGAGTGTTTGATCTATTATGGGAAACAGTCTTGTCCATTTTAGCGAGGAGATAAAACCCATGCACATCACTGCGCTGAGCTACAAACAAGATTAGAAGTAAACTTTCTGCTCCATTAGTGTACAGAAACAAGGCCAGAGGCTAAACCGAGAAATATTATCACCAAGTTAATGCACTTTCTCGTTCTCTGGATTTAAACTGCGTGAGGAAACTTCTCCGTAAGTTTAGAAAGCGAGAGATAGTGTTATATCTGAAAGTATGACAGTTTAATCACGCAACGTAATGTCAGGACACCACATGTCCACGTTCTAATTCAGCTGTGCAGCTTTCGTTGGATGCAGCACTTGCTGTTTTGTATTTCACGGCTGTGATATAATTGTTCTTTTTCTTGCCAGTATTGGTCCGAGTCATGCAAACGGGACGAACCTACATGATGTCACGCAAGGGAGTGGAAACATTTGGTTCGTCTTTAGCCGTGTTTTCATGTAATTGTCTCAAAGCAAAACTTTGAAATGAAGAAGTCACTACCGTTCACTGCTTTGGAGCTCAGTTCTTACACGTTGGGCAGGTTTTAGTTTATTGTGTTGCTATTTAATCCTAACACACAGTACAGCTGAGGTTGACTGTCATGTTTCTTTTTCATTTCTGTTTCATTTCTATTTTGTTCTTTATTCTATATTGCACCGAAGGAGCTGCTCTTAATCTCATTGTACATGTGTATAGTGACAATAAAAGCATTCTATTCTATTCTATTCTATGTCTGTTTTGCAGGTATTTTATTATAAAAAATACATATATTTCAACCTGCTGATTGCACGGAAGTGATCACAATTCATCCTGACAGGCAAATGAATAAATGCACCAAATTTAGTTCCAATTCATCCAGGAGATCTGGAGAAAATGTAAAGAAAAGGACTTGGATTGGTACCAAGTCGCGGACTGACCAACCAACACTGCATCCAAAAGGTCTTTGTGGTCAAACAACTCAAGAACTTTCAGGCCCATTTGAGGGCAGCTTAGAGAAAGACATTTCAACCCCGAATTTATTTACACTCACGTAAAAATGTGCAAAGTTTCCTGTTTCTGACTTTAAATCCGGTGGCTCTCCTCCACTCTGTCTGCTATCTGGAAGTCGGCAACACCACAGAGCCACAATGACTCTTCTTCCCTCCAAGTCTGGCCTCCCGACTGTGTCTTTTCCGTAATATTTCATCTGCTTTACTGAGCTCATCGAACCCCGTAAGCCAAACTCTGCAGCTCTCTTGGCTTTGGCGGAGCAGTTTGTCTCCCACAAGACTATACTGTCGCATTGTTCCGTCATTGATTGGCGTCACAACCAGGCCCAGTGAACTGAAATCAGATCTTCATTTGAGCGATCGTATCGGTTATTTTCCTCGGCTTTTTGGTTTAGTGAAATAGTTGGAAACCGGGGAGGAAAATGTGAACTATTCTGTAGGCCAGTGCAGACATGCACGCCTCCAGAGATGGGGGTCTCAGCCTCTACATCATTCCCATGCCTTGGGAGCGTGCATCTGGAACTGCTCCTCAGGTTTTAAACATGAGCAGTTAGAGGAGAACCCGTCGCCCTTGTCTTCGCGCTCCGCTGACAGCTGCTTATCTGCCAAATCTTCCCTCCTCTTTGCCAAATCACAGAAACTGCAAAACTGGCTCCTTTAGCTATTCTTTCTTAAATAAGTTACACCCGAATGATTCAACATTAACAAATCACTGAAGTGTCAGCAAGTCAGCCTCGGCTCTTGGATTTATTGAACCTCTTCTTTGTGTGTTGTAGAAATTACTTCTGACAAAGATTTGAATAATTACATTTAATTCCCAAACAAAGGTTTAGAGAGGATTTGTAGTATAACTAGTAGCCCATAATCTGCTCTACAGTTGTGCTTTTGTTCCTTTTTTATAAAAAACATACTTTCAGATTTTGGGAAAAAATAACCTAAATGGTGGAGGCCGCACACTCGTCCCCTGAGCAAAGTATTTTCTCGCTGCGCTGACATCAATGACTTGTCCTTCCCTTGGCTCCGAAGCAACGAGTCCGCTGGGCCGCTCGGCAGCCAGAGGCCGGCTAGCAAATGTTTAAAACATTAGAAACACACACGATCTGATGTGGCTCTCCGCTGTGTTGTTAGAATAGGTTAAATACCTTAGATGTCAAAAGAAAAGAGGACTGCAAATATCCTCCTGGGTGGACGTCTCCACCGACAGATGTTTGGTCACGACAAAGGACTTCATTCTGAGTTCAAAATATCTGGTTTGCAGTTACTTTTATCCACTGATGCAATAGAAGCTTCCTCAGGCTGCCGTGCTAAGAGGCACTTGAGGCGAAACATCTGGTCAAACAAATGAGTTAGCATTTTGGCAGAAGTCACAATAAAAGATAGCAAAGCAAGTTGATTGTCAGTATCTTTCACAACTTAGAGGGGAAAACAATGCTGTCATGCTTTGGATCTTGTGTTTCTATTGTGTTGATATTAAGGCAGCTAAAGCTACATATTTAAGGACAGAGGAAGCGTTTAAATAACCTATAAAAACAGGAGATTTTTAAATTTGTTTGCCTCTCTTTGCATCTGGTTGAGCTGTTTTTGTCACAAAGGGACCTGTGGTTCACACTTAGTCCGCCAAACAACCAAACTCCTTTTAAAGACTTCAAAACATTGTGCTGCATTTGGCTTTTTTTTCAGATAAACGAGGTCTTTGATTATTTAAACGGTCATTTTTAAGGTAAATACTGAAGTTTGTGAGTCTGGATATTTCTAAATGTTGCTTGCTAGTTGGCTAACCTCGATGTTGGTTGAGTATTTTTTACTAATTCTAACTATTGTCAACGCAAAATTAGGCCTGATTTTTGTCTGAACTATCTAAACACAGATGTTGCCGACAAGGGTGCTGTGCTTCATCGTTTTCCTGCGGGAGCTTGTTCATATATTTGTCTTAGAGGAGCAGAGATATTAGAAAGTGTTACCCCGACTGATTTATTTAACTACCGTTTTCTCGGTCCAAGAGCTAAACTGGGCCGGTCCCTATCGGCCTGCTTTTGGAAGCCATCATAACTGCAACGGGAGGAAACGCACACACACATGCAGAGACATTTTTGAGTGATATACGTGCTTTTTTTTCCTCCCTCCTCAGCCAGAAGACATGCGGTCTCTCATGGCTGTCCGTGCTGAATTGGATGACTGGGCTCCGGAGAGAGGCTGACAGAGCTCCTGTGATCCTGATGCCGGCTCTCTCAGGAAGCGGCAAACAATGCTTCACTGTTCCCCTCCCCTGTGTGAGTATTTGTGTGTGTGCATGTACTCGTGTATTACCGCTGTGTATATCTGTGTGTGTGTGTGTGTGTGTGGCCTGCCCTCGGTGTGTATGTGCAGCGGAGCAACTGTGTGTATGTGTGCGGTTGGCCCTCGTCGGACACCAAACCCTGAAAAGAATATCTCAGAGGGCCACTTGGAAACCCGGCTACGATTTTGTGTTTCAGTGTGTGTGTGTGTGTGTGTGTGTGTGTGTGTGTGTGTGTGGGTCTGGGAGTTCCTTGGCAGTCCAGAACTCTCATTTGAGGGGATTAGGAAGAGGAGAAGGCGGCCACGTAACTCAAATCCAGCAGGCCGGAGGTCTGGACCGAGAGTGTGTGTGTGTGTGTGTGTGTGTGTGTGTTGGGGGATGAACGGCAAAGAGACTTGGCTGTATTTCACGATACTTTCTCCGCTTTGTGGCGAAACAGACAAGACAGAGAGCAGGGTGGAATAACAACTGGGACCTCGCTAGCAGTGGCACTGCGCATAAATCACTTCATCCAAACACAGAGGCAGCGAGATACACAAGAGCAGGAGTTAAATAAAACACGCCGCGCGTACGGCGTAACGAAACCCGCTTTATCATGCCGACCTGCGCTCGGAGGAGAAGAACATTCTAGGAGGCTTTGCAGATAAATACAAGGCTCTGCTACACATTATAGGAAATTGTTGTTGATCTGACGTGTGATGTGGGTTCAGACAGAGAACAGCACAGGAGACGAGACATAGTTATTCATATAGCACGCTTAAATCCGCAGAGCCGAAGGGATCTCTCATAAAGTTAAGACGCTACAATATTATTTATAATACTACCATAAATTAAAAATGGCTTCATCGAGCTTCTCAAACTGAAATTTTATCTTTTTCTGTTCATTTATTGCCTATGTTAGTTCAGGATTAGTGGCTTTAGCGCCTTTGACGTCTTCTCTTTGCTGCACAAACTGTCTCCTCCGAGTTACCAATTCGCTTGACTCAAAACGAAAATGCGTGCTGTGGTGTTTGGCTTTGCAACTGAATCCATGAAGTACATGAAGATGCACCTGCTTGAATACTGGAAGTCGCAATCGCAGAACAAACAGGGTGAGGAAAAAGTGATAAATATGATTTAAAAAAAACAGTAAAAAATCTGTAAAATAATTCTGTTTTTAGAGAATATATATATACACAGTAAAAACCAAGCCAGTATTGTAAATAGTTGCTCCCGTGCTGAGGAAAGTTGCTAAACCTGCAGATCGAGTCCACAGCTGAGATGGAGATGATTCTACTTGTGTTTGTTTCCTCCTGCCTGTAATCACAGCAGCTGTAATTCCCTTTTCCTCGTCTGACGAGAAGTGCTGCTGACAAGCTTCTGACCGAGTCAACCAGGAAGTCTTACGAAACACCTTTTTTTTTGTTTTGTTTTCACACTGGCCTCCTGTCAAATTCAGAATCCAGCTCCAGATTGCTGTGATTACATGTGGAGATTTGCACGGGCAGGCGACGGGCTGCATTAGAGGCCGCACTGCGATAATAGCAGCAGGAGTCTGAGGTCCTCTGATCGGGGTTTGTTGACTGTGCAAGACAAAAGACGGCTGTGCTCTGTGGTAGCTCTGGAGCTCTGTCACGTTTGACTTCAGATCCGTGCATGTCTTTTTTTAAAGCAGCTCGATATCTATTTGTTTTGACTTGTTTTTGTTCAAATCTGCTCTGTCTCATATTTGCTGTTCAGGTTTTTTCCATTGCGAAATGACAAATGTCGGGTTTTGATTTTTATCTCTGACAAGTACATAGACCAGCCGTGTTTGCACATTTTGCTGGTGTTTTTAATGACGATATACTCGAAGCAGATACTCGACTTATGCATGGATACTTTCAAACATCTTTGATGTGAGTCCTCGCGTTGCCTCGTTCCAGACCTCCGAAACAGCGTCGTTCAGCGACTGAAGTACTTCTGGTGCTCTGCTTGTTAACGAAAAGGCCCCGTTTTAGATGGAGATTTCATCTTCCTACAAAGCTAGCTAACTAGATAAAAACCAAACAAGAAAAAAAAACGGAGATTAAGGTCACTGAACAGTTTGTTGTCGTCTTAAGATTTATCACGACTGATTGGATAATGGAACAAAACACAAGGGCAAAGCAAATGAATAACAGACAACACAGAGTCTGATTATCAATTATTAATCCTTGATTAACTCCTAAAAAGCATGTAGGAATAAAACCCTGCTAACCAACCAACACCTATAAAGGGTGTTGCTGCTTTAAAAACAGTCACATCTTGTTGCTTTTAACACTGTGATTGGCATTTATGTAGTTTGGGATAATGAGACCCAGTGAAAAATACATGCTGAACTAATCCAGAGAGAGTCTATATCGCCATAAATGCTGGTGCTCGGTATTTACTGTGAGGTTGGTGTGCTGTTAATAAATGAACTTTGCACTCAAGCAGCGTTTATTTGACTGTTAAGGTGAGACTTTAGCAAATCAGTTTGGGTCTCCGGGTGCACTCAGACTTTTGCTCTTGCTTTCCATTTTATAAACTGGCACGCAGCGATCATTTAGACCTGCAGCGCATGTAGTTAACTTCACCAGGAGAGCCATAAGTCTGCATGAGAGTACAAGCTCCTGGTAATTGTATGCGTTGTGTGAGCACGGGTGAGAACGAGTCACTTTATGTTTTTATTGGCTGACGCCTGCGTGTGTTTACGTGCTTTCCTTTTAAGTGTGTGTGTGTGTGTGTGTCCATGATTTGGTCTTTAGTTAAATGTGTGTGTCTGCAGGTTTGTGTGCAGCCTGTGTGTGTGTGTTTTCGCCACTTTATCATCCTTTCAGTATCTGGCGGACGGCCAGGGTGGTGCCGACACTGATTTATTTGTTAAAGCTGTCCGATTCATCCCCGTTATACGTTTAATGACCTGCAGCCTTCACAGCAATCCATCACGTCAAAGAGAAATCAGAGCAGGCACTTCTCACTGAGCGGCTTTTGATTTCCAACCGTACGCTGAGGTATTTACGAGGAAAAAAATAAAGACCATTCTGATTACCAGTGGATAAACTGCGGGTTTCTACCTCACCCAGCGGCGCGGGCCAAGTTTTTGTCTGCAGTGAAAAGACAGACACTCCCCCACAGGAGGCCTGCCAGAGCCCAGCACACATACATAACAGCTTCCAGGGGAGTATTTTGAAAACCTGAGCCAAAGACACAATCATTAGAGGATTGGGGAACAGAAACCAGTGTTTTTAACATGGATTCATGCAACCACATGAGTTCTGGCCTTGCCTCACATGCCAGCATCGGTTTACTTCAGCAGTGCAACGAAGCTGGAGAGTCAAGGACACAGATAGACATTTTAAATGAGGTTATTAAATGAAAAATGTTTTGGTGCCCCTGAAGAGGTTCTAGGTCGAGGCAAAAGAAAGGCACCGGTGGCAAAAGTGAGATCTGAGACGGAAGAAGTATGTTTTTAAGCAGGCATCCATTTACCCAAGTAGGCAGTTTTATTTATCAGAAACAACATGAAAACATGCTGATCTTTACTACACGCAGGTTGGTCATTGATGCTTAATATTGTGTGCTTTTGGTCCCAACTGCTCCTGACTTTGGACTTTAAATCTGTTGTCTTGATTTAAGTAGTTGCATAAATATGAGCGTGTGAATAAACAGATTTATCCTCACGTTACGGTTCATCACAAAACACACAGTCCCAACACCAGCCGAGATGTGATTAAAAACCACCAGAGCTCCTCTTCCCGTTCTCAGTCTTGTCTTGTTATTTCCTTGAAATGCCACTCATCGAGGAATGTATGTTTGGTCTTTGTAAATTTCCCCAGACAGCAGCAGCAGGTGTGTTTAAAGAAAAAATAAAGAAATGAGTTGGTTTTGTCAAGGCCAGGAGCGTACTTTTAAAAACTGCCTTCTGATGAGGTGAATAAAAAAGTGAAACCGTTCAAAAACATGATCCTGAGTCATGCAGTGCGACAGAGAAACATTGAGATTTCACGGCCCATTTTATGTGGCATTCATAAACTTTCTCTGAAGCACTTTGTGGAGTCACTGCTCTGCACACTTTCACTCGTGTGGGGAAAGGCAAGAGTAGGGTTCTAGCTGAGGGTCCATCATTGCATTTAAGTTTCATGATGTTTCCATAAACTGGCTGATTAACAACGTCATTCCTCGCGCTATGAGCTCAGCCTCTAAATCGGGCCACTTTGAAGTCGGATTTCTGCTCTTTTCACTTTAATGGGTGTGCATTTAGCCAACAGCTTCGACACAGAAAGCCGCTCTGATTGCAGCTTTCAGGGTAATTTTGCGACGATGAAGGATGTCTTTCTTGAGAAATCTTGATTTGAATCACTGTGCAAAATCACAGAACAAGAACTTATCTCTGTGTGATTAATCGTGAGACTTAAAAGACATTAAAAGTGCACACAGACGCACGTCACATGAGCGCCTCACATGCAGCACAGCGCACACAAGTCCACATAAATCACCACATTCAAACAAGCGGTGCACATTTAAACAGCTGTTGCAGCTTTGGCATGAGCCGGAGCCCTCGCTGGGCGACTTGCTGCAACTTGCCGGTGGTGAGATATGCATGCATTAAACGGGATATCCAGTTGCATCTAAAACCACTTAGGAGCTGAATCGTTTCCCACATATGAAGATGTGCTTTTACAAAACACAACAAACAAGTTATGACAGCCTTCACCTAGTCTAATTTAAAAAAAAATATCGTCTGAATTGTTCTGTCTGCACAAATTACATTGAGCAACAGATGTTACAGCCACAGTCATGAATCGCAGCCAGGATGGATCATAAATATATATAAAAAAAAACAACAAGTCCATCTCCCATTACCAAATCAAAGTTCTGTTTGAAGTGTCAAATCATTGTAAACAGTCTGGATACACATTTGAAAGTATTTGATAATGAGCTCGGGGCGGTAATTGTTCTACAAAATAGACATGAACGCTCTACATATGGTCTGCACATGCCTCTTTTTTTTATCAAACCAATTCAACTGAAAGTCAACCCAGAGAGTAGCCATTTGCTTCCTTTATGTCCTCGTGTGTCTGAATGTGTTTGTGTGCGATCTCCTCGGCTTGCCTTTGTCGTTAGGAATGCTGCGAGGAGCCCGACAAGTTTGTGTGTTGGAAGCCTCTGCAGGTAACTCATTGACCTGCCAGCCAGGATGCAAATTCACGCATCGATCTTTGTGTTTTGTGCGTGCGTGATTGTGTGCACGCATACGCCTGCTCTGAACACTTCTCGTGCACGGCACCACAGCGAGACAGCAGAATACCACTCCCAGCTTTTGCGTGTGCAACTCTGACCTTTCTTTGTCAGTTTTGCTGCTTTGGATTCCCTCCAGCTTAAATAAAGTTTATAGACATACAAAAGCAGGGCGGACCTGCCTGCCTGCTGATAGTCTGGCTCTTTATTTCTTTCTTCTTAACTTCCTTGTTGCTTAAACAATTGAGAATGCGACTGTTTAGGGAGAAGGAGCTGTTAAGATGAGTCGCGATAAAGGTGCAGACTGCGTGGGCGCCGCGGGGTTTTATTGTGAGTTAATGGGTTTGTGAGTCGCGCTATCGAAGTTAGCGGCATCGATAAAGCAAGAAACGTTCGCTTTGGTTACAAGGGTTAAGTTTCTGCTTCTCGTCATATTGGAGAGGAGAGGTCAGGACTTTCCAGTTTGTCTCAGTCACCTGTGAAGGCACAACAAGAGAAAAGCTTGAGGCAACTGAGTTCACGTGATTGAGATGAAAGGCGTGTTCAGAGGCTGGATTTCGAGTTATGCTGATGATCCAAGTCCAGAAATAGGATTCACGGAAAGCAAAACTGACTGAGTTTATTAGAGTCAATCATTTCTGAGCTTATTGAGTTCGAATAACGACAAACCAGTAAACTGACGTTTACGATGTGGTGTCTAAAACAAACAACTGGCCAAAGTGAATCAGGTTAATAATTAATCTGTCTGCCGTCTGTTTACTTCTGGTTGTTTTTAACGAACACCATACAGTTTAAAATGATTTAGTTCATCTGTGTTTTTAAATGGATTATACCTGTTTGTTAATTTACAGAAAATAAATCACAGAAAAAAAGGAGTTCTACTTGTCAGCTGTTAAAAACAGGCCAAAACTGTAAATGTAAAATTAAAATTGAATCCATTAGAAATCAGCATTTTTACAATTACTCATTTAGTTCTTACATATGACCAAAAACTTTAACTTTTTTTTAAATTTACTGTATTTAAATCAGGAAAAAAATGCAAATATTTTACAGATATTTGCAAGAAAAAATATTTCCATGATATTAAGAATTGAAAAATGGTTTTAAAAACTGTTTTCCTGTAGTTAAACAACAGATATCTGCTAAAATCACTGAAAATAAATAAATACTTTCATGCTGACTGCAAAACATAAAAAACAGGCCAACACTTTAAATAATGTCCACATTAGAAATCTGTATTTATACACATGGTAATTTGCCATTTTACAGCTTTAACTGTAAAATTTGACTGTTTTTCTGTATTTAAATCAGCTAAAGAATCTCATATCTAAGTCCAGTTCAGTTACCAGTCACTGATGAACACCTGTGCATTGCGAACAGCGAACGCCGGGGATTCTGGGATACCAGAGGTCACAATTACCAGTTGGCTGTTTTCTCTGAGTTTATACGCAATAAGGCTGCAATTTTTCTGTCCGTGTGGAACCGCTGGTCACTCTCTGACATGATCGGTATGGACGTCTGGACCTCTACGCCCGGCCCAAATTGTGCGCAACGAGCAATTGGAAATGGGTGTAATAGTTGTAGCGTCACGGCCAATCTGCATCAGTCAAACAGCTGCAGATGATCTAAAGCCCAGGTGAACTCTTTTACCCAAAGTAACCTTTAATTATTTAACTGTAGTTCTGACTGGTTAAACAACCGCGTTCAGCTTTTTCCTCTAAACCTGTCTGCTCTGTGTAGTTAGGACTGAATTCAAGAATATGTTTCCAACGACTGGACGAATAAATCATGAATCACATTTGGGAGAATTACAGTGAAGAGAAGCATAGAAGTGTAAACAATAGAGCCGATTACAGGCAGATGCTTCACCGGTGCAGGTCAGTGAGCTGCTGTGGGGTCCTTCAGATGCATGTGGGTGGGCGAGTCCAGCATGGGTGGCCAAGTGTGTTATGTAAATGTGTTTTTGTGTGGCGACGGTGAGCAAGTGTGAGTCGACCGGGGCCTGTGCAAGTGTTACTGCGCTGGCACATTTTCTAGCTGATCTCTGTTTTCTCTGGTGGGGTCCAGACGTCCCCACAAGAATGAAAAAACAAGGAAAGTGGGCTGTCTGAGTGGCTGGAAAGGTTATTTTTGAGATAAGGGTTGGGATTGTTTGTGCAGGTTGTTGTTAGAAGTCTGGACAAGGAGGGGAGTTAAAAATGCTGAATGCTGACCAGTGCATTGACATGTATTTAAACTCATTTATGAGTTCCTGACAGCAGTGATGTGAATCCTGTGTGTTTGTATGTCGATGTAGCTGCTGCTCTGACACGTGCAGCTGCTATTGTCACCCGCCGCCACAATAAACACACTGCTGACTTCTGGGAATTCTCCGTCTGCTCCGTCACATGAAAGACACCACTCCTTGGACGGACGGTGCACATCCTCTGCATTGTCTTCTTGTGTTATTCATGTGTTAATCTGTTTGTCACACTGTTCAGACTGGCCTCTCTTATGTTTTGAGTTCGGGGTATGGTTTGTGGAAGTCGATGTGTCAGAGTAATGTAATCTGAAATGATGTAAAACTGACCAGACAGAGCACTTCTCCTCGTATTGTAATGTGCGTCAAGAAACCTCGGGGAAAGACTTGACAGTAAGATGATACAGACTCCCTCTGATTCTGATATAAGGTCCATATGGCCTCGCTGGGGAGATGTTACACAACCTCTGCTGTGGGTGTTTATCGGAACCGTGTTTTTTTCTTAACAACGAGGCCAGAAATATAGTCCTTGGGTGGCAAAGGGACGTGATTTTATGGAGGTCATTGTCACCATTGCTGGATGCGGAGCAGAGAGATGGGAAAGAAAGCGCTTCCGCCCATGTGGCGTGCACTCCAACAGCTATTCTCTTAAAATGACACATTTTCTGTCCACAAAACACTTTGTCCGCTAAGACATTAAACCTCGAATGCACACTGACACACCACTTTGAGAGGAAATGTCGCTCCTTTTCGTTCCTTCCTTTCTTGACAAATGCAAGAGGTTGAATTATTAGATATCCTGGCATCTGTGGAATGATTTATTTGAGCAGTGGCTGTTCTTTAACGGCGTGTGGAGTTTCTTTGGCTTTGAGAATGATTGACGGTTTGATTCAACCTTGACACTCTGTCCTTGAGACGCTCCCCTGCAGCCTGCAGCGGTTGAAACATTTACGAGACACGTCAATACAGCAGAAGAACTCAAAACAACCAGGTGTGAACTAATTAAAGCTGCGTTATTTGCCTGCTTGCAGAGTCAAAGGTTATCATGCGCTGTCGTTGCCACTGTGACGGATCACGAGGGCAGTGATGGCCGCATGCAAACAGGCACAAGGAATCTGACGGAGCAGAAATGCTGCGATTCGACGAGCTCACTGGCGTTGTGGCAAATCAAACAATGCAGAACACAAAGTTAAACTCAGGAAATGGATGATTCAGTGTGCACCATGTTTGCTTTAGCATCCATTAGAGAAGGGAAGAGTTCAGAAGAGGATGTTTACTGCAGGGTTTTATTGGCAACGTGTTGCTCATTTCAGTCGTGACTTGGTTCAATTCAGCCATGTTTGGTGAATCCAGAGCTGTTGCATGGCTCGCCAGCTTTGCCACATTTTACGACAACTCTTAAAGCCGGAGAACCGGTTTGCGATCCACACTGGTGGAATTCTTGGCCGCTATCATGATGTCTAATACCTTTCTGAGAAGCGAAAGCGAGACAAGGAAGTTATTCCCACTCTTACCTGTAACGAGAAGGTTAAGGTTGTGGTTGAGATGAAGAAGTAAGGTCTCACATTGGTGTATTAACCATCCAGTGAAAAGCCCTGTTAGTCATTTTAGACCTTTGTTTTTTTTAATCTTCTTCCTGTAGGAGATGGTGAATAAACTTTTGGTCCAGACTGAAACATCTTAACAACCAATTGATGCTGTAAAATTTTGTCCAGACATTGGGAAACCCCTAACTCTAGCCCGAGCACCACTGTGTTGTCCAAATACTGGACTTTTCATTTAGAGATATCATCAAGAAAAACTTTCATGTGTCCAGCTCTTTAAACATTTTATCCTGATAGCCCTCATGCTTCTTGAGGGCTATCAGGACAAAATGTTCCCTAAAATGTCTTGAATTTAACAGATGAGCTGTATAACTTAGAAACCTAAACATGTTTATTTCTGCTGTAAAACTGGACATTTCATCGTTAGTTTCTATGAGGAGTGACTCGCTTTTGGATCCAGCCTCAAGTGGACTTTTAAGGAACGACCGTTTTTGTCTTTCTACGGTTGAAACTCTAAACTGTCGGGACAAAAATAATGAAATATAAGGAAACTGAAAACAGCCGCATTGTATTGGCTCTTTGTGACTTCAATTTAAAAGCAGCCCTTTAATCCTTTCAAACCACTGTCAGCTACAATCTAGAGATGTCTTGGCTGTTCCTCCCTGTTCATAATATTTTGGAAGCCCCCATCCTAGATTGGGCACATGTTTTCATAATATTCACGGGAGATTATTATCTCATCTACAGAAGGTTAACATATCCATACAGCTATTTCTGTCCATGTCTCTGGAAAGTCTGATCGCTGTATTTGATTTAGGTGCTCAAAGTGAAGTCAAGCGAGTCACTTCAAACAATGAATTCCAATCATTTCCCATCCAAGCCAAGGAACGAACGTTGATGCCTTGACTTCTCATGTTCAAGTCGATCTAGCATCGGTTGGGTGACGTGTTCAACCAAAGTCTAATTTCCTCAAGAGCCGAAAAGCAACCGAGCCAGTATCTGCTTTCTTAACCTCGCTCGCCTCCAATTTTTACCAGACCGAAATGAGTAATACCAAAAATGACAGCATTATTTAGAAGTCAGAGGCCGAGGGGAAGCTTTGACCGACTGCCTGACAGGTTCATAATTTCACCTCCTTTCCCAGAGCTTTTCTTATTAAGGTTTTTTTTTCCATTCGGCAGCTGCACACAAAGCCAAATCTGTGCTCAGCGGCTGAGTCACTGATTCACGGGTGACCTGTGTTCTCACGTGTCCAAGAACCTTACAAGCTTCTAATGAGGCAGTGATATTTTATGAAACATGAAGCCAGAAACTTGCTTCAGTCCGGAGCCCAAGAAGTGGAACATCTGTGATTGTGTTTTTTTTGTGGATCTACAAAGGCAATGATTATGGGTTACGATGGGCTCTCGTTAAAAGCCAAAACAGCTCTTTACAGTCAATGAGACATCAGAGAGAGACAAAGGGACGGTCAGCGCCAGGGTTAAGGGAGGAAAGGAGTTCAGCGGCTGTTTAATTGGTACAGAAATGAGAGCTGACAGAGGGACAGGTAGGTCTTATTACTGAGTGGAAAGGCTGTTATCAGAGGGAGGAAAGCCCTGCAGTAGACAGACTTTCGGCTGACGCTAACAAGCTCTCCTCCTTGTGCCAGGACAGAGATGTCGGCCCATTCCCAGGGTTAGATCACGCTGAACCGGCCAAGAACTTTCCATCCAATCAACCGCCGCCTTATCAGGTAACGCACACTCTCAAGCCATCATTTCCACTACGCAGAATAGGCTTGATTCTCACTTTAAGTCAATACGCCTGCAAAAAAGTCAGCACTTTATGATGCACACTACAGAACAATCTCTGTTTGATGGCTCATATGTTAGAGCCACATGTCCACTACTTTGCAATTCAGGTGCAAAGGTGCTGCGTAAGTGCAGACCTAAGCAACAACATAATCATTTTATAACACAACCATGTTTCGGTGTAACTGCCGAGCGAATTTGAAGCTAACGTTTGAAATGTTGCTAAAAAAGAAAACGCAAATTAGGGTTGTTTCCATCATGAATGAACAAGAAGATGGCGGTTAGACTACAACCTGCATCGCTGTAAAAAACAGAATTACCGTCAGCTGCTAAAAGACCTCGATGAAGAAGAACAAACAAACTGAGCTTTGGACACGTACAAGAGAGAAATCTTTACTAATTGTTTCCAGTTGAGGAAGTGATTATTTTTTAATATCAGCTGGTATCAAACGTTTTTCATACTTTCCGGAGGCGAACGCAGTGGGAACAGTTTGTCTTGAAAAAGTTAAAAACCACATTTGGCGACCACATAAACATTTTTTTGCTAAATTTGTGAAGTTTTTTCGAATTCTGCCGTTTCTGTGAAGTTTATTAATCCAATACTTCAAGATGTGGGAGCAAACAAGTGATGGGAACACGGCCTATGACTCCCTGTGCTCACATGACGAACCAATAGGGGTTAAACAGTCATTACAAAGTTTAGTTTCCATGTTGAACCCGACGTTTAGCTGCCTGCTGACTACAGCTGCAACTAATGATTGTTTTAACACCTATTCGTCCTCATTTCCAGACCCTTCTTCCTTGATCGGAATGCTGCATTTAAGCATTCCTGGTTTTATGGGACACACCGAAATCCTGAAATTGCACATGTTTGATGCTTTTGCGATTGATCAAAACCTCCCCTGTAGAGTTTCTCAACCTGAAAGATTTTTAAGAGCCTTGCCTGAAGGTCCTGTCATGGTTTTTGCTTTTCCATGCAAACTGCACATTTCTGGCAAGAAGATGGATCCATTTGAAAGTAAAATCATTTCTAAATTTCTTTCGGCCTTCAAAAACCCGAGAAGCATTACCAAGTACAACCACGTGTAGACCAACCAAACCAAAGCATTGTTTCCCTTTTTCCATTTCGCCCCTTTTTGTTCTCTCGCCCCCCACAAGCGCCGAAGCGTAGCTGAGACTCGACTGTACACGTTCCAACAGGGGAAAGCAGTTTCTTTTCCGTCTCCCCCTTTTGATATGATACATGGATCAGAAGCACGGGAAGGGTTCGGTTACCATCTATGATGGGAGACATATGGACACTTAGAGTGGAGATCGGAAATGAGGGAAGATGGATAGACGAGAGGAGGAAGGTTTGGCTGTAGGAGGTCAGCGCAGAGGTGCACCTCCATCCTCCAATTTATAATCATTACACTGATGCCCATCTGTTTCCTCGTAGCACCACCAGTTACAAAATAGTGTCTGGAGCTCGTTATCTACCTCAACTGACCAATTATGCTCTGACTGATTGTCGTATTTGAAACCCAGACACAGGGTCCAGTACAAGGTTTGTATAATTTAATAAACACAGACTATGAGAAGCTCTGGTTGAATACTACGGGACAGAAGGGCTTTTTGCTTTTCTTTTTGACTTGAGCTGAAACAAGTGTGTGTCGATGGTTTTTTTGTTTTTTCGTTGTAAAATAAATATGTTTCCGTTGGACAAAATGAGACAAATTGCTCGCTGCATCTGAATGCAATGCATGAATACAGTCGTCCTCAAATTTATTATATTTATTTATACTCTTCCATTAAAGAAAAGAAAAAAATCACATTAGTCACTCAAATAACTAGAAACTGAAAAAAGTAATAATAAATAAAAATTTTGCTAAATTATAATTTAGTGAAATAACACGTTACTTTTGAATAGTGGTTGAAAAGAATAATTGAAAAAACAAACAAACAAAACTGTCCTGGACACATTAGAGCACTTTGCTGATGAGCAGTGAAATCAGAACACCTGTCAACAGGTGCAGGAGTCTGACTGAGAGTTACAGGAAACACCTGATGGCAGTGATTGGCTCTTTAATGGGAGGGTATGAATACATTTGAGGACAACTGTAGATCGATATAAGCTTTCATGAACTGGATCAGGCAGCGACGATTATGATCAGATCCCGTATAGATTACTAATATGGACCGTAAACATCCCTATCATGTGTACAGACGTTGAGCAGCACAGATGCAGCATGTTGGGAGCTCCCTCGGATCTCATGAGCGGCATTTATCAGCGCTTTATAGCCGTGTTGACTGAGCAAACACAGAGATAACGCACAGCTCTGCACCAGCTGTTGGCACACACACACACACACACACACACACACAGCTGGAGCCACGTCCTAATGAGCATTCCAACGTGGGAACACAAATATCCTGTTTTCACGTGCCGTCCTGCTGCACCAAGGCCGAGTGTGTGTGGTGGTGCTGGTGGGTCCGTCTATCTGCACACAATCACACGACATAATGTATAGCGGCAGAATCCTGTCCTGTTGTGTGAATGATCTTTCCGTCTGCTGCAGCTCTACCCTCTCGTCCTTTGAGCTTCTCGCCTTCCTTATGTACACTCCGGGGTTTCGTGATTTACGGGACTGCAGAGACGTTTGTTCGCATTTCTTTCGTGATGAGAAAACATGGCGTGTTTGATTCATTAATGGAATAACTGTTATTATTTAGGGCCTTATTTGTTCCGCTGGCTTCAAAGTCTTTTAAGATATTTTGCCAAAAAGCTGCAAGTAGCCTGATTTCTGAGTTCTGTAACGTTAAAGCATAATTATTGGTCTGTTTAGGATCATAATAAGGTAATAAATATTGTCTGTACTGTAAATAGGACGTGACTTCCAGCTTAGCTTAGCTTAGCATAAAGCCTGCTGGCCTGGTTGCATCCAGTGGTGAGAAATGCAAACATCTAGCACCTCGAAAGCATCTGTTCAGTGACTGAAAGGTAAAAACAACACATGGTTTCCACTCTGTGCTACGCTAAACGTCAACCTCTGAATTTAAAACTTGCCTATGAATTATGGTTATCTGAGAAAATAAATCCACATTCAAATATTCCAACCCGAGATATTATATAAAAATATTCCACAGTGCACACACAGCTAAACTAATCCAGATGTGTCTTGTGCCTTTGTATTTGGGATTTCGGTCTCAGAGACTCCTCGTCTTGTTTCTACGTTGGGTTAAAACTTTTCAAGTCAAACCATCGTCCTCCTCTGTCACTGCTCTCTTTCAACTCTCGGGGCCACTTTCTCCTCTTACACCCCTCTCTCCTCTTTCCTCTCTTTTTCCTGTGATCCCTGCTTTCCTTTTCATCCTCGTCCAAATGATCTGGCCATGAAAACAGCGCTGCATAGATGGAAGTGTCTTCACCGGTCTCCCAAAACATGTGTGTTAGCAAAAAAAAAGCTTCGTCTGTTGGAGCTGAAATGCCACGCGCTGTATCTGTTTGTCGTGTTTCAATAACCGAAAACTCAAAAGGCCAGAATTGTTTGCGCACTACAGCCGACTTCTTCTGTGACTCAGAAATTTGAAGAGATCATTTAACTGACGTCACTTTGGCCCCGTCGCTTCAATTTAAGCCACGAGAACATGAGGCCGAAAACGAAGCCAAAGGCCGTCCTTCGCTAATCATCTACATGTAAATTTAAGCCTCTTTGTTTTCTCGTTCCCTTGTTCTTCATGTGTTTCACACCCGTATAAACACCTTACGTAACTCTGGAGCTGTGCCCAAGGCCTGTTTAGATGCATAGAGCTCACACACACACACACACACACACACATATCCATTGCCAGGGAGTCACTTAACTTCTAAACTCATAAAAGGGAGAAAGAAAAAAACAAAAAAAAACTGCATGTGTCAGTCCTGAAAAATTCGTCCCACCCTTGAGCCCTAAAACTGACTGTAACTCGATTCTCCGATGTGGACCTAAAGCATAACACAGAGGCTGCAGGGGGGCGGGAGGTAAGAGGACGGAGGGAGGGCGAGAGAGCCGAGGGGGCAGAGTTGTGTATTTTGGCAGTGGAGGCTGGTGCAGGGGGGTTAGTTATTAATAGCTTTGTATTAAATCTAAATATTTGCAGTGATGGATTTAATTTTACTCAAAAGAAAAAGCTGGCTAGTAATGAACGATGTGTGTCCACCTGTGTGTGGCTGAAGTTGGCTAAACGTCTCTCCCACCCAATAACACCAAACTCGCCGTAAAGCGCACGTGTTGCGTGTCCAGTCCCTCGGCACACACACACCACTCACACACATGTTTCCATTCTCGTTGGGTTAACACACATTTTTCTACTTTTGCTGTCAAATAACAGATAATGTGTCCCAAAAAATAAAAAAATAAAAATGCAGATTTTAGAGATGCCACATTACGGCGTTTTATCGTGATCTGACGGTGAAATATGGAGCAAGACTGTGTTTGAGTCTGGACAATCAAGTTCAACATTTAAAGCTCAAATAACCCCAATATTAGTCTGACTGTCAGTCTGTAAAATTAAACAAAAAAAAGAGCTTCAGAAAAAAGCTTCTCGCTTTTGGTTCTTGAAGATGTTTTACCTCAAAAAGTTGGAACTGAGGAGCTAAACTGAGGAAGTCCAGCTGCTTTTTTGCTCTTAGAACCTCGTTACCTTGATGAATGAGGCGTTTATCCAAAAAGACTTACAATATAATAGAAGGAGAAACACTGAGGCCATTTCCCGTAACGTATTTTAATGCCCAATTTGCAAAATAACTAAACTAAAAAATGAAAAAAACCCATAACCAATTGCTCAAGAACACTTTGGGTTTTCAAAAAGAACATATTCCCTTCATGGAGGATGGAAACACCTTTTTCAAATAAATTCTGATGTAGAAAACATTTAACTTCATGACCGATCAGCTGTTTTGGCTTCTTTTGTTGTCTTTGTCTCTGGCATGAAACGTGGTCACTACCAGCTGACATGACAAAATAATTACTATTTTTTTCCCGATTGTAAACAATTCCTGAGGACTTTATTTCTCATTGAGGGCCAAACTTTGGTTTGTTTCTTCTTCTTTGAGGTTTCTAGCGGTTTGCAAACAACTTGACTTTGTTTTCTCCTTCTCCTATTCTGTTTATTATTCAGTTTATTATTGCCATCTGTAACGCCGCCTAGAACCCGGCTAACGATCTCGTCTCAAGGTGACGTCTTTAAATCTCGGGTTTTGTCTCGCCGTCAGTCCAAACCCCAACAGCGTTCAGTTGAGCGTCTCGTAGGACAGAAAAGCATCATCGCTTTTCTAGAGCTGCGATTTATTAAAAGTGAATACAATCAGTTAACGAGCTGATCTTCACACCTCTGCATGGATCTGGAGCGGCTCGTCCATTCTTGGCACTGTGAGCGCTTTTCCGTGCTGAAAACACCACAAAACTTGTAAACTCAGCCGTTCCTTTTAAGAAACGTAACAGAAATGGGCATCGTTCCTGCAGCGCTTCTAGCTGTTGAAATGTACATACAGGAACGTCAGAGGACTGGGACCGCTCATCGGATTCACCTGATAACTAACACAGAAAACTGACATTTTTCCCCCCATGCTTGAATACTGTCTGCTCAGAATGCAGGTAAATCAGAGGAACAATTCACTGAAACTGCACAAAAAAACCCCCAAAATTGCAGCTTTTTTTGGCTGAGCTAACACACATCTACACACACTCCAACAGACATGAAGTGAGAACCTCCCTGTGTAAATCAGACCACACACACACACACACACACACACACACCGGGGTTATTGTTGCATGTAAGGGTGAGTCAGAGCCTATCAGTGAACCCAAACAATAATAAAGTGGACCAGTGAAGTGTGAGGAATGGAATGTGCACACACACGAGCACACATTTCACAGAAACGCCCCACAATCGACACAAATGAACACAAATGGCACGAAGATTCCTGATGGTCACACATGTGAAACGGGCCTGAATGCAACCAGTGTACATGCAAAGCTGGAAAAAACAAAAAAACAAACACAGAATCTGTGTTCTCTTGTTCAGGGTGACTGAGGACACCAACCAGTTTTAATAGTTTAAAATAAAGTAAAATACTGTTTCTGATAAAGATCCGGAGGCTCATGTGATCAAACAAGTCACAAACTGTGGACATTCAGTTTCTAACTAATTCCCTGGAAAACAGGGATAATAATAAAACCGTTTATTTTCCCTCCTCAGTCACAGGGATGAAGAAGATTTAAATGCAAGTGTTGTTAGGAAGTAAATTAATTAGTTTAACCCATGAAAGAGAAACTTCCTGGTGTGAAAAAAAATCACTTTAAATGACAAGAAACCTTTTTCTGATGTCTAGCTGTATTTCAAAAGTTCAATTGGTTTCTTTTAGGTTCTTGCCCACCAGGTGCGTCGGATCAAAACCTTCAATCTGTTGACCCGATTAAGCGTCGGTAGTGAAGTGTTTTATGGAGGCAGGTGAAGCTAAAAAGACTTTTTCTTATTTTTACTTGAGATTAGGCAACAGAAAAGTGTCAAACAGAGCTGTGACAAACACTTATTGTGTATAAAATGTAAGAAAAAGCAGAAAAGTAACCATCACAACCTCCTAATTGACTGTTGATGATCTATTCTGTGGATGTATTAATCATTTCCAGCTCTTGACGTACGTGTTGAGTTCGTAGCAGCTCTTTGGCATGCGACTCTCAGCCAGCAGATTTATTCCTGCAGTTACAATCACTGATGTGCTACGTAGTCAAAACATATTTATGTGTAAAGTGAGTCTGCATCATGTGCTTCATGCAGCAGGACGTACGCTGGCTGGACCTGGAGCGTCTGCGTTCACATGTGTGTGTTTGTTTGTGTGTGAATGCTGCAGCTCTGAGGCAACGCTGGACAATTCCTCTTTGTGCCGTGCTCATTGTTGCACATATCTTTTGTTTTAACCGGCCAGGCATGGGCTGTGACTCCGGCGCGATTCAAAGAGAGGCCTGTTTCCAGATTAAAAATAGCTGGCCTTCGCATGAGAACCGGGGGATTCCCCGACATGCAGATACACAGCTCCCTGTTTTTCATTTGGTCCCAGTCCTATATCATCTCTGAGCTATTCCTCATGCAGGCTACCTCTGACACGTTCAAAAAAAAGAAAGATCGAAATCAGTCTAATCGGTTATAAATTAGGCCGTTCGCCCGCTAACGTGCCTTTAAATCCACTTGTTATCTCATCGTTAGTGTAAATGATGTTGACATAATACGGTGCTTCAACGTACTGAGGCACAGTTGTTGCTTTCTTAGCAGCTGGAGGCAGACACAGTCCAAGTCTGATATATTTATTGATGTGGATCTCCTCCTCCCCTGCCTCGAAGGCCATAAAAGGAACAAATAGACGATTCAATATTTGAATAAAAATGAAATAGCTCGAGTACTCCTGAGACAGACGTTCTGATTATTACATTTATAGAACACCATGTGTCCTGTGCTACATTTATATCTGGCTGGTGTTTTTGCCTTAAAAAGGTCATCCAAGTTCTGCAGCTACTCTGCTGTTTGAGACTCATGTGTACATATAATAAATATAAAATAGCTTTTGATCCCCTGTCTGTCACGTATAAACCACTGATTTATTTCTCTGAACGCCCACAAGTGCAGGACACAGTTTTAATAGACACAAATCATTTAATTAGTAAAGAAAAAAATGTGAATTTCTCTATTTTTTTTAATCGTTTCATATTATTGCGACTATATTTGACCTAAATCTCTCCTCCCTGAGCTATTCTTGTTTTTTTTTTTCCCCTTTTATGAAGTTTTGATCAACTCCAGCCCAGAAACAACCACAACTGTCTGTCAGAGCCTTTCATAGACACACAAGCTCGAGTGTCTGACGTGATTTGAAATGACAAAAAACAGCAAAAGACACCTGAACTGTTGTTTCTACTTGTTGCTAATTTGATTGCATTTGTTTTCCTTTAAAAAAAGCCACAGATTTGACCCCATCAATGTAAACGCTGGCCTAACCGCTAAACCCGCTGACCGGTGAGCTGAACTACGTGGCTCAAATCATGACAGTGCAGTATTCTGTTGGGAAACCAGCCGCCTCCCCAACAGCAGCACTCTTCCCCAGCGGGACAGAGCGCCGTGCCACAAAAACTGCCCAGGAAAACATAACAAAGCCCTCGACCCAGCCTCCGAAACTCCCCAGATCCCGACCCGACCACAGGATGCACTGGAACAGCCAGATCCACGGAGGCCCCACGGCCCACAGAACTCAAAAGGATCTGCTGCTCAGATCCAGGTGTAAAACACCTCCAGAGGTCCTGCGTCCGTGACCCGATGCTTCAGAGACAATATCCGGCAGGTGGTTCTAATGCTGTGAATGGGGTCACACATGTTCTGAATGGAAAGTCGCTGTGAAAGCGTATAAATTGTACATCATTTGCTCCGTCCAGAGACGCACGGTGCAGCGCTGACGCCTGCCTAAATGGGCCTCTTGCTGGGATTCCCTGCAGATTTATGGAAAGACCAATACGTTTCCCTTGAAGACTGTCAGAAACCGTTTGTAAAACCTCATATCAACACGTTGTGCCTTTAAGTCCTAATTCATCAGTCGGATTGCTTTTCCTCCACACCAAATCCACAATATGAACAGGAGGAGGACAGATACAGTATGTAATAGGGAACACTCCAAACAATGAGTCTCAATCTTCCTGATAAGCTTATCTCCCCGGTCCTGTGAGCCTCCCCACGCTGAGCTGTAACAAGGCAGTAATGAGTTCACTTGTCATCATGTCCTTTCCCTGCTGGGGCTCAATGATCAACATCTCACTGATTCACTGACGTCTCTCTGAGTAGCACGTTTAACTTTGCAGCAGGAAAAATAACTTTCCCCGCAGCGGGGACAGAAGCAGAGCGAACTGATTGTCAGAGCAGGCAACCAAAAAATAAACCTAAGCTGCTCAGATAAGCCAAAAAGAAAAGATGACTGCAGGAGTATTACAAATGGTTTGGTTTTTATATGTTCACAGCTGCTGCACTTCTGTTAACATCCATGTTAATATTTCAGGAGATAAAAAATGAATTAACTCAAACCCCAGGAGACAGTCCACCTCGATCCCTGACCTGAATATTTCACCTCTGCACACATCTGTAACCCACTTAAAAGGCGCCCTGCGCCACAGCCTGAGTCCACTTTCTTCCGACCCAAATGACTCCAACATGTTCCTTTTACGCACGCACGTTAACCCGTTTCTTTTGATAAACGCAGCTGGACACACGCGCTGCTTATTCTCTGCTCAGCCTTGATTGCTTGTAAATTTTGGATCGCATTGTTTAACAAGTCCACTCAGGGCAGAGCTGTTTTCCAAAGCGCCTGACGAGTCAAACTGCGGGGGTGAACTTCCAGAAATGAATTACTCCCCAAACCGAGTTTCACTGCGTCCCCTCCAAACTTTCTGCGGTGATTTTCAGAACAGTGACTCACATTTTGGTTTGAGCCGACTTCAGCAAGCATTGCGCACAAATCGACCAGTGACTTATTGTTTCTGGCGCCACTATGTGTGATTTCAACCTTTAATTGTTCGATGCGCAACGAAGCCTTTCCATTAAGGCTCTCACAGAAAGCCAAAGACTCCCCACAAAGGACCACATGTGTTTCAAAAATACAGCACAAAACGAGCAGAAAGCAGCCCTTACCTGTGATATGGACATGTTCAGGTAGACAAAGAGCCCCGTGGTGGACGCAATCTGCAGCACCACCACCACTATCACCACCATCGCAACCCACATCTTGGACGGCGCTTCCTTGCGCCCGGTCCCGCTCGGCCCGCCGGCTGGGACCATCATGTAGGTGGTGGACTCGCTGCTCACCGATCTGAAATAATCCTGGTGCTGCTGCTGTGCGCTCGGAGTGGCCATGGCATTCCCGACGCATGAGTGGACCATGAAACCGAGGAAGCAGCAAAACAACAATAGCCTCCACAGACTTGACCGACTGACCGAAAAGTGGGGGGGCAAAATTAGATCTCCATGCGTCCTCGGCTGCAAATGGAGCTTTTCATGGGGAGCTCAGCGGGAGAGGCGAGGGGGAGGAGAGCAAGAAGAGCTGAAAGTTAAAGTTTGGATGAGCCCATGACTGTTCTGCGCTCAGCTGCGCCGTGAAGTGGGACTGGGACTGGAGGCAGCTGGACTGGTGGGCTGCAACCGAGAGAGTACGGCGGAGAGGGGCTGGCTTAACCTCCTCATCACCCTGGAGCTGTGCAGGAATGCTCTCCCTCTCCCTCTCTCTCTCTCTGTCACACACACACACACAAACACTTTCCTTTCAGTTTCAACGGTACTTGCCTGAGAGTTGCGCACGATTTCTCTCATTTATCCCTAAAAAGTAGGAAGACTGCCTTATATTAAAGTTGATATGTTAAAAACAGAACCAGGGCTTTCCACACTTTAATTACATCCATCTTATTTCAGAATGCATCCCACTTGTTGCTTGATATAGAAGTGAAAGGTTTGACCTCTACCTCAGTCAGTCTCCTTCTATCGCCACTTTCTTCTTCATTTCTTACTCAAACACAACCTGTGGTGATGTTTGATTCTTCTGAGACAGTTTGGTTGGTCCACATTATGAAGCTGTTTCCCTAAATGTCAGCTTCAGGGCGACCTGGCAGAGGGCGCTCTCTGCTTGTTGGACACCGCAGCAGACAAAAAAGAAATCAGATAAAGGATCATTTACAGAAAAATAAAGTCACAGTTTTGCCGTTTAATTAATCCTTTTATTCAGAAATGGCAGGAAGCCACTGCTTCTCAAAGGTCACTGTTTACGTTTTTGTCCCTGATAATAATAAATCTTTATTTTTGTGAAACTAAACAAAGTTGTTTTGGAAATTCAAACCGTGCTTTCAATAGATTAATCAGCAGCAGATTAACTGATAATAGAAAATAAATATTTGTGGCAGCACGAGATTGAAGCATTTTTAATGAGAAAAGCTCCTTTTTGATAATTCTAAATACGTTTCCTGATTATCTGTCCTCTGCAGCTCCAGTATTTGTGCTTTTGTCTGAGGTCTATTTTAGAGCTTTACGCTGTTTGAGACCAAATATTTACCCGACGCCCTCCAGTTTATCACTGCAGCCACAATTAAATATTTAAACTTCCAAAAACATCACAGCGCTGCACTCGGGTCACTGAAGAGACGAGACCCCACGGAGTCATGAATAAACGGACGTTTTAATTGGTGTCTTCTGCCAAAAGAAGAAACTTCTCTGCTCAATAAAGTCCTAAATCATCATAAAACAGAGGGTTTTAAAGCACTTTTATTATCTTTATTATTATCTTGTGTTTGGACACAGAATCATGATGCAGCTCATATTTTCTCCCAAACACAATAAAGACTTTAAAGGAAGGAGACCGGCAGGAACCGTGTTTACAGCTCAGCTTTCCTTTGTTTCCCTTCTGTCCCCACAAACAGCTGGAAAGCAGTGCCCAGCATCGGAGCTGTTTATCAGAGATGGGAGACAGAAGAGACGAGGCTGGGCCGCTGCCAGTCCGACAGCGCCGACCCGTCAGACCAGCACCGAGCTGCTGAAGAAACAGACATGTTCAGGTCCGGCTTCAAAGAAACCAGAGAAAACCCAGTCCAGTTCAACAACAGGAGACTCTCTTTGTGAGTTACATGCTGTTGTTTTTTCCTCTTTCAAGCTTGTTCGATTGCAGAGTTGATGACACGGTGATGCGCTCTGCAGCAAACAGCCTGCTAAGTTCACTGTCCCCCTTTCAAGTTGTTTACTTTGTTAACATGCCGATGTCATTTTTAGAGGCATCAAGAGTGAAACAGGTGGTTGAAACTATGGCGGAACATTTTCTCACAAACACGGATTCGTTTCCAGGGTTTCACACAGAACAAACTTTTTTAAAAAAAGATCCTGCCAGCTTGTTATGTGGAGCTTTCTGGATCATTCTTCAGACTCTGTTCTGGTTCCAATATTATAAGCTGCCATAGTGGAGCTGGTGTGCTGAAGCTGCTGTGAGTGAAAGGGAATATACTTATGGACCAAACTTCTAAATATGAAACCTTGATACACAGAGATGCATTTGTAGGGGTTAAACCAACAGCAGCAGGAGGGATGCTTTAAATGCTTCTTGATCCGTGAAAACTGATCCAGAAAAATGGTTCCAAACTGTCTTCGTTGCTCAGGTTCTTTTTGCACCAGATGTGAAAGCGATCCATTCCTGCTGGGACGTGACTCTCGGCGCAAATCTTGGTGGCCAGGAAGGGAGGGATGCCGTCTGCAGGTGAGATGGAATGACATTTGGGTTTGAAGCAGTATAAAAACCCAGATGGTTGAATCCACAGCGGTGAAACTGGTGAGGGGGAGAGACGAGTCGAATACTTTCCACGTCCGAAAGAAGGATGGATGTGACAGCGTTCTGGGTTTGAAGCTGACTCCATCTCAGGTTGTTTTTGCAGATGATTGTCGGATTGAATTGTTTCTCCAGTCTGAGACAAACGCTAACTATCTGGCCTGAGAAAAAGTTTACAGCAGACAAGATCCTCTGGAACGACACCAAATAAAATATATCTTCTGAATATCAGCCAGGTAGTTATTGGTGCTGGAATCCTTATGAAGTTATCATCTATTGTTAACATGATATCAGTATTTAATATTCTAAACCGTCACAGTTGTTGGATTCACAGCGATGGCAACAGGTTCTAATGGTGACGAGTGTTCACAGCAGAGAACAGTCGTACCGTCACACAAAAATTACTGTGAAGATATTTCCTTCAACAACCTGAAACGTTTGAATGAAAATGAGCTATGAGGTGATTTCAACAAACAACTGTAAAGCAAATTCATCTTCTTATCAAGTTAAATCTGCCAGAAACAACAAAAACAACAACAAAAACCCACTTCCTCCTTCTGTGTTCAGCCACGTTAATAAAAAAACTCAATACTGAAACACATTTTTAACTGTTTGATGCGCTGCAGTACAGTTTTGGGAAGCAGTAATGCTTAACTAACGCAGTATGTATCATGAATCCATTTGTCTCTCCTTTAGCATCATGATTATTAGCTCAGAAGTTCATCAGTTAAGAAATGATAAGTCCCACTGACTTTAGACATGAGTTGACATGTGACTAATTAGCTTGGCACTTTGATTTATGACCAAATACTTATGATATTTCTACTGGCCTCAGCTTTTCGTTTGGTGCCAACTAGCAAATGCTAGCTCTCAAAATGAAGACATTGTTGTCTGACATGAGCATTCATTTCAAAACACACAAAGCTTTTAGCATTGCTTTAGGAAAATATAAACAGTTTATTGTAAAGAAACACCATTATACGGCAGTGTAACTGATGGTTCACATCCTGAGCAGGGAGATTATAGAATTTCTGGCTACCACGCTTGGTCAGAACATTAAAAGAGGATGCCAGTCATCTGAACAGATGGAACACTTTTCCATCCAGATGTTGGGAGGAGGAGAAGAAGAAGAAGAAGAGTATCTGCGGATGTTTGAAATACCGTGCTAAATGACCTGTTAAATGGCTCGCTATATATTTTTTAGATCAAACTTATCCGGGGGTCAGGAATACGGGTTTGGCTGCTCTTCTCTGGCTGTGCTTTCTTTAGAAGTATGACAACATCAGCATCGCTATCAGTAACCAATGTAGAAAAATAAAGCAGAGCCTCATGTGGCGCCTGAATTCTCCACCCTGTGGGTGTGCTGATCTTACCTCCCTCAGATTTATGAACTCAGAGCCAGTAGCCAATGGGACCCCCATAAATAGAGTAATCGGTGCACTCAGTAGCCTTTAAATACAGCTGTGGTTGCCACCTACACTGACACAGATGATAGATGGATGAGTATCAGACTTGGCTCAAATACCATTCCCAGATTTTTCATTTTTCAGTTCTGCTATGTTGTAAAACTCAGTCGAGCACACAAGTTTCTTTTGTGGCAGTGGCTCCCTTCATGTTCAGAGCTGGAAGCTGCATAGAGTGTTTGTTGGTTTAACCCTTTACTAAATGGCAAGTTGAATGAAAGACAGCACTGTCCCAGACAGTGCAGCTGCAGGACTTATTTCAGCTGCTGCCATATCATCGGATCAAAATACGACTCTATGAAGACATTTAAATTTACTGAAAGTCCGTCTAATCTGATCCGACGCTGTGTGAACCGTCCGATGGGACCAATCAGGTTCAGTCATCTGGAAAAGAAACAAGAAACGAATGCTACAAATTGTTCCGTCCCGTGTTTTGACCAAGGACTGATTAAAGAGATTTTGTGTTGCACAAAACAGTCCACATGCACATGCTCGAGCTGGCGCAGGGCTAAGATGCAGCAAAGCAAAACCAGGTGGGCAGAAGTGCCATCTGAAGAGAATGGAAGAAACGAGTTCCCAAAACTTCAGTCTCGCAAGAAATATTTGAATCTCTTCATGGAATATTGTGAAAATGAATCATCTGCCATCAGAACGGGCCTGTATTACACGTTTCTGCAATGAAAAACTACTTGCTTCAAGTTCTAGTTCTAGTGTAGGTTTAATATAAAACAGATTATTATATTGGGTTCATTTTAACTCAGCAGAACATTAAAAAATGTATAAAGTATGTGCTTCCCTTTGGAGGAGGTGGAGGTCAAACTGGAGCTAAAAGGAGAGCCAGTGTTGGAGTTACAGGCAGCAGGCTTTTAAAAGACTCAAGATCATTTTAAAACAAATGCTCTTTAATAAACTGTACATTCAAAGTAAAGTTGATGTCACAGCTGTGCTACGTTTCTGTTGGTTAGAATTAAATAGTCTTCCATAATATAGCAATTTATGCAGTAGTTCAAAGGTAATGACATTTAACAAGTCAGCTATAATGAAGTAATGAGTGTAAAATCTTCGGCCCCCTCCATGGATGTATATTCTTGGATTCAGGGTGGATGCTTTTAATTTAGTAGGTGGAGGCTACCTCCCCTGAGAGATGAAGACATTGCGTGTCTCCGTAGTTTACTCCCACCGTCGTATGTTAAAGTCATCCTGCTGTACATCCTCTGTGTGCCATCATGCTTCCTCCCCTTTTCATCCCCTCCCTCGGTCCTCCTCTCTTTCTGGCAGACAACCTCCGGAAAACACAACAAGCATTTCTCCAGATGTGTGCGTGCGTGTCTCCTCTGATACCACAGCTGTCCGCCCAGCCCCGCAGCTCGTCTGTGTGCGTCGGTGTGTATATTTGCGAGTGTGTCGGTCCGTCAGTCCTGCGGTGAGAAAACACAATGGTGATCAGCGGTGGGAGGCACAAGTTCAGACTGAGCATTCCATGACATATTATGTATCACAGCTAAGGGACTATCTACGTACTGTAGCCAAGCCAGAGTGAGTGTTTTCTGCTCTGTTTGCTTGGATATGTGGGTCAAATTAGCAGCTCAGTGTTGGAACACAACTCTCCAGGAAGAACAGTGTTTACAGATGGTTTTTGCTAAATATAAGCATCAAAATGTGGGTGAAAGGTGCAGATATCTTCCACTAGAAGTGCGTGTTGGAAAGCTTTGGTAATCCCCTCCTCGAAAACTCTCCAGTGTCTGATTAGGGCGGCCTGCGACCGCCTGAAACCAATAATGTGACATCACGCCGCCACTGGCCAGATGTGTGGAAGTGAGAACGGAACCCTGTGTCATGATTGGACTGTTTTCATATATTGAATTAACCACTGTTTGTCTAGTGTCACACTGCCAACAAGGCTGCAAGCATGTGATGTCTGTGAGGCTGTGTTTCAACATTTTGAGTCAAAAAGCTGGCGAATGGCACTGCTGATGTTAAACACATTTTTCTCATCTTAATCCACTTCCAGACCGGCATTAGCTCCGCGTGAACAACCTCCTCCGTCGTGTGAATGGGACCAGGCTGGTGGCACAGCAGGCACAGTGGCACGGTCATTCAACAAGGTGCTGTCTGCCTTCAGATGTGCACCAAAACATTCAAACCATCGACAGCTGAAGTAAAAATGACTCTCAGTATGTCGTTACAGTTGCACCTGTCATGGGGTTGGAGTATATGAGGCAGCACATGACGAAGGTGTTAGAAGCAGGAAAAATAGGAAGCGTTGGTGAAGAACTGAGAGACTCACATCGTATTGGCTGGATCACAGGATCAGAGCGTCTCCAAAAAGCTTGTGGGGTGTTCCTGGTATGCAGTGGTTAGTATCTCCCAAAAGAAGGACACCTGGTGAACCAGCGGCAGCATCATGGGCACCAAAGGGTCACTGATAGGTGTGGTGAGTGAAGTGTGTGGTTTATTGCTCAGAAAAGCTACTGCAGCACAAACTGCTGAAAACCTTGATGCTGGCTGTGATAGAAAGCTGTCACAGATCGCTGCGTTTGTTTCTGTGTAGCCGCGGACTGATCAGAGTGCTGCTGACGGTGACAGCGGTGGAACTGGTAGAAACAGGGTTTTCCTGGTATCCTCCAGCAAATGCAGCTGAAACTGGTGCTTCTCAGCTTAAGGTCAGCACTTTTCAGAGTACAAAAAGGGGAGCTTTTTGTACTCAGGATGTACTTTATGAAGACGGCAGGAGGCAGCATGATGCTCACGGCAACGTTCTGCTGGCAAAACTTCATAGCAGCTACGCAGGACATGACAACAGTTTAAAGGTGTTAATTTGAACTCTAAATTCCCAGACCTCTGTGGACCGTGCTGGAAAAACAAGTCATGTAGGCCCCACCTGGTAACTTCCAGAACTTCCAGGATCTGCTGCAGGACACCTTTTAGTGGTCCTTAGACTCGTGGCCACAGTGTTTTGGTGGCATGAGGGAGACGTATGCAACCTTAGCTTCTTTTATTATCTTTTTATTTAACAGTGGTCTCCGGGAAAACTCTTTAGAATTGACTTTGGCATCTGAACGGCCTTCCAATTCACAGATCTTTAAGCCAGTCCAGATCGTATTTCATTGCCTCAGCGGTACCTGAAGCAGCAAACCACCAGCGCCGCAGCTCCAAACCTTTATGGCAATGCATCTAGCAGTGAAGACATTTCACTTGAAACCCCAAATGGCAACCCCCCGTGGTGGTGCTAAAAGAAAAGATCACCAGCGTCAGTCGTTTTAAATCTTCTGGTGACCGTAAATGTTTATGTGAAATTTCATGGCAATCCGTCCGTTGGGGTCTGAAATATTTCAGCGTGGACGTAAGTGGTAGACCGACACTCTTAGTGCCGCGTCGCTGGTGTGGCTGAAAAGTAAATCCAAAATTCAAACACTGTGCACACGCACTGTATTTGTTCTCCTAATCACTCCCAGATTTCTCCTGCTATTCTTGTGTGTTCATGCACACACGTAAACACAAGACAGCAAACAAATCTTTAGGCGTTTATGCTCCAGTTGTTCATCGTCTTTAATCTCAGATATGTGTGTACCCAAGCACGCCGCTTTAAACCAGTGACGAAATGATGATGAAGAAGTACAATAAAACGTATTATTCCAAACTGCTCCTTTAAAGTTCAGCCAAACTTTGATTTTACTGAATTTGGCAGTCGATTGCTGTGTTTAAATTAGGTACTGATTTGAAATAGAAAGAAAAGGGGGAGAAAAAAAAAAAAGAGTTTCATTTCTTTTCAAGATTACATCAATGTTTAGTTAAGAACTGTGGCTCCTTCTTCTCCTGGATCTGACCTCAGTGATTAAGTGAGTATGAAAATGAGTTTTCTTCGAGCCAGAAAACAAATTCATCCCAAATGCCAGTGCTAGGCTCAGTTGAGGGGATGAATGAATCACGCTGAGGCTGATTACATGGAGAGCTAACCAAACATCCCTTTATTAAACTCGATCATGTGGGCAGCGTGATTCGAATTCATCACACAAACTGTGATGCAGTTTGATCTTTGGCTGTAGTTGCATCAGTGCTCACAGGATTCAGTCTGTGTTCTGTTGTTGTGTTGAGCAGCAGACCTGAGCAGTGACGCAAAATCAAGACGCAAACAAGTTGCTAACAGTTCACACGGACAAAAGAAGCTTCCACAGTTTCAAATGCTAATTTATGTCAAAACTGAGCTGAATTGACTCCAGCTGTTGTCATCTACCCAAACCGGCTAACCTCGCTGACCTCATGGTAAAAACTCACAGAAACATTTCTCCTGTGCTGCCATCTAAAGGTCATGTACAGTTGTAGCTGCTGGATCCCAGGATAGGAGACCTTTATATCCATGCTGGACTGAGACCAGTACCTGAGGCTGGCGCGCAAAACATAAAAAGCACCACACCGTGTATTTTATTCGATCAGCAGGCGGTTTTTGCAATAAATAGCCAATGTTCCAAAAGTAAACACTTCATCTTAATGAGATGCATCTGAACTTTATTGAGAAAAAGATCATAAAAGAAAACAACTTCAGAGTAATTATATTATCGCAGTAAATCACATTTCAGTGAGAATACCAGGTGGTGCATGGTGGATGTGAAAATTTGTCCTCGCAGTGGTCATCACATCCTGCATGAACCCGTTAATCATGCTAGACAAGCGTTTTAGCTTCATCGAGGGAGGAGGTGATGATTGTTTTGGCCAGTTGGTGGGCTAATAGATGAAGGTCGCCATCGTCTGATGTCTGCTCTCTGTTTTTGGCCCTCAAGACCCAGTCCATGATATCACATGACAGAGCGTCTGCAAACGCCTCCATATTGGCTCCTCCTTCAAAACTGTGTCTTGCCAGGTCCTCTGTGGACAGTGAATGCATCAGGTGCTCCATTAAATCCACCTGATGGTCGCCGATGGCAGCGTCTGAGCTCGTCTCTTTCTCCTTCGGGGTTGGCGGAGGAGGCGAGGGCAGGAAGACCTTTGCCAAGCCTCCCTTCAGCTTTCGTGCGAAGCTGTGTCTGCTCCGCTCCAGCTCGGGGAGGAGAGGGGTGGTTGGAGGGGCGTCGGGGTAGTCGAGGGATCCCACAAGGGGAAGCTGTGACTGGGATAGAGGCGGATGACTGGGCTGGCTGCAAGTCTGCAGATCTCTAACCGGATCCATGTCTGCGTCCAAGTCTTTTTCTTTTGCAGGTTTATCCACCAAAGACAGCCTCTCAGCATTTTCATGATCCATCTTTACGCCAGCTGACCTTGAACTCTCAGGAACCTCGACGTTTCCACCTCGACACACTTCCCTCAAGGCAATCTCAATCACCGCTGACGCTAAGTCTTCAGCCAACATCTCATGGTCTCGGTTCAAACTGGCCACCTCAGCTTCCACCATTTCCATTTGGCTTATAAATGACTGGATAATGTTCTCTGCCGTATTTTGGGCGAACGCCTCAAAAGCCTCAAAGTCTAGGGGGCTTCTCTTGTGGCCTTTAGGAATGCCAAGGTTTTGCTTAGTGGGCTCTGGCACCCTTGAATCTGCATTTACTGTCTGCATGGGATCTGTGAAGATAAAAGCAATAATCTGAGTCAAAGTAAAGGAAACGTCGCTTTCCCTGCAGCCTTTTTTTTTGTGTGAACAGAATATGGTTTGAACTGCTGCCTTGTTCACATAATTTGTTAATTTATGTATTTTTATTTGAGTAAGTGTTGCCAACGTGTTCAGTTAAAGCCAAGCAAGATATAAATATTTCCCTTAAATGGTGCAGCGTTTCACGTTCACTCTCCTCCGTACCAATACTTTTGCATTCCTTGCCTGTTTCAGATTAGAAAAGAAATAGATAAGCTGTGCTGAAAGAATGCTATATGTACAAGAAACAGCAAGAAACAGAGTGTGTAGGCAGGCATCACGCGAAACTAGAGGTAGAATGACAGACAGAAAGAACAGAAAGTCCCCTCCGCGGCCCGAGATGGAAATAAGATTGAGGCTTCAACCACAGCCTGTCACCATATGAGCTGTCAGGCAGCCAGGATGTGACAGGCAGGAAATTCAGTTTGGTTTGAGAGCAGCACAAAAAAAAAGCGCTTTTCTAAACTCAGTCGTGATGCAGGTCGATCGATTCATAGCTGTAATCTTAGAATGTTACATGAAAGTCGTCCAAATCTATTTCAACACCAAGAAAAAACAGATTTGGACCAACGCACGAGTGTTTAAAGGGGTCTTTGTTCCACAAACTTTGACTCAGCGAACAGGAGTGTTTGTTTTCACATCCAGTGAATTACAGAGCCTCCACATGCAAACACTTTAATGATATAAAACAACATGGAGACTTGTGCTGCTGTCATTGCTCTCCAGGGTCTGTTGAAATCAATCTTTGCTTGGATATTTGAAAGCGTTCTTCTCCTCCTCTAATGCTCAAAGAATAGTTTGGTGAAAACACTGATTTTCTTTCTTGGTGGAGGTTCGACGAGAGGATTTCTGCTCTCTCTCTCTCTCTCTCTCTCTCTCTGTTTGTATATCTAATATAAAACTTCAGCCAATTAGCGTAGCTTAGCACAAAGACTGGAAACACATTTCCTGGCTCCGTGCAAATGCAACAAAATCTGCTTTCCACCACCTTCAAAGCTCACTAATCAACTTTGTACCTTGTTTCTTAAACTGCAGAGTAAAAGCAACACATTGTTTTTTTTTTTTTTTACTGGGGATCATGTGGCGAGCTATTGCTTGGCTGTACGCACATGAGGTATTGATTTTCTCACATAACTGTGCCTTCAGACTTTTAAAAAATGAGACAAAACACATTAGCAGAAGCTGCTGAACTCGGCAGGCCTCAGCGCTGGTGGACAGTAAATCTTTGTCCAGCTACAACACGAACCGCGTCAGAGCGTCTGATTTAAACTACTTGAAATATTTCTCTTCTCACTTTACCAGACCTTGCCGCTTGAGGTTAGCTGGGTGAGAAACTGGAGATGGAGGCAGGCTGTGAGGCGGCAATGTGAAGCTGAGCATAGCTCTGTTAACGGCTGCTCCTCTTCTTTGGTTCGACTGCAGCAACGGCCCTCCTACAACTATTGAATCTAGCTGTGAAATTCAGGATTAGCATTTTACGACCATCCAGGCTGGACAGCTGGAAAAGAACGCTTTGATGGATATGTGATGTAAACTTTGCAAAAGTGTGCAAATAAATAAATCAGTTTTCTGAGACGTAATGTACTCCAGGTGGGGTGATTCCCAAACTCGCCCAGAGATCCCCTCGATTTAAGCTCCGTTTGTTTTCATGCAGCCAAAGCGAGTGACGCTCCGAACATCACAGAAGCTTCATTTCGGTCCATGAGTGTGATGTTTCAGACTTAATGACATGCCGCACTGTCATCGCGTTCTGTGACTCATTCAGTCGATGACAGCCTGGCCTCAAGCGGATCGTAGAGGAGGATGAAGTAGAGAGTGAAGCGCAGATGTGCAACAAATACAGCTAAAACAGCTTCTCCTGGCAAAATGACTTTGACACCGTGATGGGCAGAGGACCGCTGACAAGATGCTTCCTTTGTTTCTGGGTGTTCCTTCGATCTGATGACACCAACACACATCTGATCCACTCTCGTTGGACACACAAAGTTTCTGCATTCGTGCTCACAGGAACAAAGACAAGTGATGGAAATGCCTCATTTGACCTTCTATCAAAACTTAATGTCTTACCACCACTATTTTTAGTGTTTTAACACGCTGTGATATGAAAACTCTCAAGAGAGCATTTAAGGTTTCACAGTCCGCCAAACCTATCTTGACGTCGCATCATCTTTTGTTTTATATATTGTAAGAAATCCGCCAAGAAACTCTGGACAGAAAGGAATTCATGAAAGATGAGATAAAGATTCAAAAAGAGGCAAATAAGTTTGCTGTGTTGGATTTGAGGTATGACGGATCAAAAGGGCAACTTATGATTTATAACCACAGCTGGCAAGACGCAGAGGGATTCTTGAGGGCAACGAGGATAAGCTTGTAGCCAGAAGTTACGTAAATGCACAACAAAATATGAGAAAAAAAGGAAAGGTGGCCTAAAACGCCTGCATGGAACTTACCGGTTAGCATCGGAGTCACAGCTCTGAGCTTGAACGTCTCCAGTGCAAGTGAGTTTACACGGAAACGGTTTGAGTTTTACTCACTTCCTGAGTGAAAACTCACAGAAACCTACCTCGATGACGACATGAGGAAGTGATGAATTCATCAACATTATGCAAACCTACGCTGTGCTAAAATTATTCTCTCAGCTTCATTCTTCTCATTTTTTCATGAGGTTAAACAGAAAATGATGAGATGACGAGGGGAGGAAGAGGAAGAGCAGTCCAGATGTAGAACTGTGCAGTAGTTTATGAAATAAGGTGTTTAGAGTTTAGTGCACCGCTACAAGAAGTACTCGGATCCTTTACGTTACCTAAAATACTCAGTTACAAGTAAAAGTCTTACTGTGGAAATGCTACTAAATAAAAGTCTTAAAGTACTTAAAGGTAGAATTAGTGCAGGAAAAAACTGTCCCTGTGAAAAATAGTCGTCAACATGCGTAGCACCAAACGCTATCTTCAGGTTTAAGGAGCTAGAATCATGAAATATGAGGACTTTTTTTTGCATTAGAAATAACCTAAATATAGCTAATAAACGTTCTTTATATGTTTTATATCCAATGTCGGAGTTTGTAAGTTACCAGGAGCTGTCATGTAGCTCCAGGTGAGGATATAGTTCAGTATTTCCCTTTAAAAAGCTCCAAAGGAAATCATCAGTAATCCCGTTCCTATATTCCACCACTGGAAATGAATATTGTCGGGATTACCCTGAGTATTTAATTTGTTAACGTTAGTCGTGTTTCTCTGTTGGAGCTCTCGGCTCAACATCTGTTTTGAACTTGCTCGATAAACACTTCTGACTGGACTTGACAATTTCAACAATTCCACAGTCTGATCAGTTTAAGCAGAGGTTAAACGAGGAGTTGTAATGTGGGCAGCTCAGCGGTTTCACGGTTGCCATTGGTGCACATGAGCAACAATGAAAGGCAAAATCTTTGTGCAGACCAGAGCCTCCATACAATACACTCAGCCCAGATGTTGGCCTGTGATTGATCATTTGAGAGACTGTGCACAAACAATGACAAAGTCTGATCTGCGCTGACAGCGATCTGCTCTGGATGTGGCAGCTGATGACAACGTCCTCCTAAGTGCACTTTATTGTTCATCAGATTGAACAATGGCGGTGGAAGGCGACCACCAGAAGAACACATCAATGTGAATGAGGTCATTTCCATTTCAATAGTTACATCAAAAGGGAATCAGTTGGCATCTATAGTGTTGACGTTCCTGAAGTTATAGCTGGAAAATGATCAAACGAGCTTGTTTGACAGCTAACCTAATGTTATCTATCTTATCTGAAGTACATCTAAATAGCATTGACAGCGATGATGTTTAAGCAGAATGTCAGGACAGTTTCCATTCAGTAACAAAATGAGATCTCCATCGTTTCCGTCTGCATTGTCTGATGAAAGAAGGGCTGATCTACAGGCTGGCTTTTGGGGAAACCCGCTGACATTACAAAGGGAAAACCTGCAAGTTGCGTCATTTTATTGACTCTACAGCTGTAATTGCTGAAGAGCTTTTAGACCTAAAGGGACAAATAAAGTGCATTTTACTCCATTTGTGAATAATTAGGACTAGAAACTTGCTGAAGGTGGCTGTGGTGAAGCTGAGCGTCCCCTGTTGGCTGAGCCCCAGACAGCCCTGACCCAGCGTAACCTCCGGCTTTAAGTAATTTTCTGTGAAACATCGCCTCCGTGACCCTGAATTTATTATCCTGACCACACCCATTTCTTTGCAGCTTTAACCAAATCCTTAAAATTATAAAACTATTCCTCCCAAGCTCTGAATGAGACACGAGCAATCTGGCAGAAAGTGCTCTCATATGAAGGCTTTTTGTCTTGGATGAGGACAACAGGAAGGGGAGATGAAATGAAAGTAGTGTTGTGCGATGATATCTCTCCGCAGACTTCATTACATGCCAGATTGCACCGCGTGAACCGCCGGCCTCGAAGCTGCTTCAGAGCATGCTGTTCAAATAAAGCGAACGTGGGCCGAATGTATTAATGGACCAGGCCGAGGGACTTGTTTGGCTTTTTGTGTGCTGCACATTGGAACGAAACAAACCGAGGAATGTTTGTTCACCTCGGATATTAATGATAATAATGTCGTATCCAGGGAGAGGTAATGGTGCAATTAGAGGGTGTGTTCAGAGATAACAGCTCTGTTCTCCGGGTCAGAGGACGCCTGAAATGAATTCATCTAACAGTTATTACAGATACGTTTTACAGCCTCCATTCCTGTTATCCAGCCCAGAGCCAAAGATGACCCTTCCAAACTCCTGGCATTCGGGTGGACGTTAGCTGTCAGCTTCCTGCAGAGTTCATCTTGGAGCTGCCCTCTGGGTGCACATATGTGATCCACAATTTTATGACCCGCTATTATCCAGCCTGTTTCTGCAGTAACTCTGTGTTGTGAGCCCCAGTAGGCCCACTGCGCTCTCTCCCCTCCTATTCAGGAAATACCTATCTTTGTGTAAGTGAGCTCATTGCTCAACGCAATCGTTTAAATAGATTTTAAGGGTCATTTCAGTTTTGTGCGGCAGCCTGAAGGGAAATCACACGCATGCCAGACCGGCCTGGCACGAGCAAAACAGAAAAACAGGACCGTATAGGAGCAACAAAAGACTTTATGAGTGAGCCAGCCCCATCGTGTTGTATTTACTCTTTAACTGTGAGCTGCCAAAAACACTTACACAACAATTCATGCATCAGTCCATCACTATACTCACTTTATTGTGTAGATGGTTACGGTGAGCTCGAGCCTAAGTTCACCTCGGACAGGTCACCAGTCCATCAAGTTACAGTTCCTCAACTTACATGTTTGAATAAAACCCAAATAACAGCAATAAAAGAACAATTTCTCGGTCACTGTAACCTTGACTCACAAAGGAGCTTGGAAATGTTTATGTTGGGGGGAAAAAGCGAAAATTGAAGCAAATATTCACCTATAAACCAAATGTAGCCACAGATATGTGTGTGTGTGTGTGTGTGTGTGTGTGTGTGTGTGTGTGTACAGAATATACTTGTCCTGTAACGGTACTCTGAAAAAAAATACAAAATGAAAGCAATTCGTAGCCTGTGAAGACAAGTTACCAACAAATGCAAACCATTACTGCTCTGATAAAACGAAATCAATACTGTAAACATCCACATGATCTATTTGAAGTTTATTTGTACTGTGGGTTACTAAAGAAAAACAATTCTGCCTAAAACAGCATGTGTGCAGGATATCCTTGTCCTGCAATGCGACACAGTTAAAACAACATAAACCTGCATTTATTTTGTCTCTGTTTTTAGAGGACACTTGGCCTTTAAGGTGGCGGCAGTGCCAGTTGTACCACAACATCTAGGAGAGGTGAAGGTACACGATCTGGTCGGTCTGCTTTCTGGAGGGAAGTGGAACTACATTCCCACAAACACGATAGATTTAGGAAGCTTTGCAGTGTTTAAAACCAGCCTCGAGCTTTAGTAAAGTCACCACAAAAGTGTCCCCACTAATAACTGTACTTTTTGTTTATTATCTATTATATGTTTATTATGGGGTGTACTTGTTGTTTTTTGTTCACCTGCCCAGAGATAGCGATTACAAAATAGCTGCTAGGTAACTCTGGTGAAATGATATTTAATTGAGTGCTGTCCCTTTAAAAATATACTTAAAAATATACTTAAAAGTAAACACATAATAACATAAATGAAAATGAGAAACAGTTCTCAATGAACTTACCTCATAAAATAAAGGTTAAATAAATAAAATAAATTGTATACAGCACTTGTAGGTGGTCTGCAAGTTTGATAAATGAATTAATAGTCAAATTAAAGTTAGAAACACATACATAAATAAACAGTACATGTTGGAAAGACTCTTGGAGAGACTTTGGTGGATAAAGTGTGTGTTGTCAGTGTGTTGGTCACATGCAATCGTGTGAAAAATCTGTGTCACGTGTTTATGTGGCTTAAATACAAACCGAAATAATCACCGGTAAAAACGTGCCTCTTGCGGAAAACATTAGTAAAACACCCAACGCCTAAACCTCTATTGGATGCCCGGAGGTTTGAAAATCAAACGCTGCTTCCTCAGGGTTCGCTGGATTTGCGTCAGCAAACTGAGGTGGGCGGAGATAAGTTTTCATTTAAATTTGTTTTGAATGCAATAATATTAGAATCGCCTTATTTAAAATATCATATCAAAATGTTGTATTTTAAAATTGTGTTTGTTTTTAAATGCTTGTTTCTATGGCTTCTGCTGTTGTCATCGTTAGGGTACGTTTTGTCACCGGGCGGAGCTGTTTTATGAAACTAACGCTCCTTAGCGACGGCATCCTTAGCGACTTCCTGATTGGTCCGCCGGCTCAAATTCTAGCCAATGAGAGCGCAGCGCAGCAGATTTAGATCCGCAGCTGAAACACTTTTGTCTGAGGTCTCGTCAAAGAAGGAACACATCTAGTTTGGACTATTTACTACAACTATAGGCGGGTTTTAATCCCCAAAACAAGCGACTGGATCAAAAAAAGACGGAATTATACTGTAAGGTAGGATAAAATATACAATTTTATGGTTATATTTTGAGCGCAGAGCCGGTTCACGTGACTAACTCCACCCATGTAAGGCTGAATGCTGCTTTGTTGTTTATATCTGCTGCACAGTGCTGCTAAATCTGCTAAAAAAATTAATAAATTAATTAATTGTTTTTAAAACCAACCTGCCATTTTTTTTGTGTGTGTTTTTATGTCCGAGTGCAGCTGCTGCAGAGCTCGTGTTCGGGGGTAACGTAAAGGAGCCAGCCATGCCTTTATCTAGAGGGAAGAAACCCACAACAACCGCAGGAAGCAAGATACCCAAGCTGGGTGCAGCATCCACCGAGAACCAGGTGACAGAAACGTGCATGCATGTGTTTCCTCCTGCTCGTTTAAAAAGCCCGCTGCTGTAAACAAAGCAGCAGCTGAAGGATGCTTGGTCTGCAGCGGAAGTGATTTTTTTTTCCCTGCACATGCACGACAGAAACACCTGAATTGTGGCTGATGTGGTGTTTTGTTTTTTTCTTTCTGTTTGTGTGTTGCAGGATGAAGGCCCACAGGTGAAGAGGTCCTCCTCGCCTCCTCATGGAGCTCCAAAGAAGAGGACTGCGTTCATAGACATCACCAATGTAAGTTGAGAGGCTGTGATTTGGGAGAGCGAGCTGCAAAGATGCACTTTGTCTGCAGGAGAAAATAGGGCTGAATGAGTTGGGGGGGAATATCTCTTTGCATTTTTTTCTGACATATTGCAATTTGAGGTGCAACATACATTTTTATGGTCATGCTTCAGTTTAGTATTCACTATTACGCAAACCTACGGTCATGCACTGCCTAATGCATATCCTAAATGGCAGCTTATGCCTTGTTTCAAACTGTGGATTAGATGAAAATATCTTCTGTTCACTAAAGCCAGCCTGCCAAGATTTCCAAGTTGGACTATTCTAGCTATCAGAAGTTTTAGGTGGAATTGTTTTGGCCAGATTTGTCTGACTTTCTAGCTTTATATTCTTTGGCTTTATGAGAATAATGTGACCATTTCATTCCCATCCATTATGAAACCATAAGCCGCTATCATACGCTGTCATCTTGATCAGAAAATTGCCCGTCTGGCCACGGTTTCTGCACCAGTTAAGTCCTCATGATGACATCGGTATTTGCTCGTTGATTGTCCTTTGGGTGTGTTTTTTTTTTTCCCCCTGATACATGGCACTGTTCCTCAGCAGCTGGCTCTACGGCGAGTGTCTGGTTTCCTAACATCACATTGTTCCACGGTGTCCTCTTACTGTTGTGTAAATCTGTCATAGATGGTGGTGTTGTAACCCCTGCTTCGGTGGGAATACTGTTGCGTTTATTCATACCAAGGCCTCGGAGATGCACAGAAAGTTGGCTTCTTTTCTCCTGAAGCAAAGAGCGTGATGTGTTTGTTAGAGGATGCTCTATTCAGTGTTCGTAATAACCAAGTGTCACCTGAGTGTGCCTTTATATGCCACATAAAGAACACAAATAGAGTCCCAAAACAAGATCTCTCATTCTGGGCTAACAGATTAAACCATCATCATCTTTTTCTAGCAGTAAATATTTGTCATATTTCTTTTCTGGCCCGAAAACCCTCATAGCAGCACAACGGATGATGATAATAACAGCAGCTACTTTCCCGGCTGGCCTGTGTGTCACCCCGTCTTTGTGAGTGGCTTAAAGGCCTAAAACATTGAGATTTGAGGCTAAAATTTGGATTATGTTTGATTTATGAGTGGTTCTTGAGTGTAGCATGACTTTGCATGATGTGTTGCTTTATTTTAACCGCTCATCCATCTTCCCAACCGGCTGTCAGTCTGTCAGATCGTCCAACTAACATGTAGCGTCAGGACACTGAGTAAAATACTGTTTGCATCCAGCTGGCAGAGACGCTTGGAGTCAGTTTAATGCTGTTCGATACGAAAAGAAAACTTGCTCGGTTTTCACGTCCCCTGGCTAATCTACAAGGCCTGATTTAAGAGTTCATTGTTTGTTTGTTAGAGTTTGATAGTTGACACAGAGGCTCCATATGTGCACAGCGAAATGAGCACCGGAGGGAAGATTTTATTGGCAAAAATAAAGCATCTTTAATTGTAGGGAAATATTTTGGTTACAGAAAGAAAGGTGTTGACAAAAAACAGGTGCTCTTTAGGAACCATTCCTCATCGGTTCAGTTTTTTCACTTCACAAAGTTCATTCATACAACATCTGACCTTTTGTTGGACTTTTGATTCATTAAAGTCCAACAGAAATGAGGTTTAATCATTCAGTTTGGTCTAAAAATAACGTTCGTGGTGTATTTTAAAGTGTTGTATTAGTTTTGTTTCATAAAAATAGAGGGAAAAGAGAGAAACAACAGGAATGCTGATTTGCTTCTCAGTCAGCTGAATGTGCAGATCAGCATCTGTTGTGACGGGTGGCGGCTGAGACGCTGCTAGACGGGCTGGTGTTGCCACTGAAGGAATGAGACACTACGTGAACGGAGTTACACACAATGTGCTGCAACTGAGTGAATAATTGGCCAAACTGATGGTGGTGCGCTTTTCCCTGGAGAATGTTTGATTGTTCAACAGACTGGAGTTGCAGGATCAGACTCATGGTCGTACGCCTGCAGCTCCATCACGGTGCTTACTTCACCGCTGAAACGCTGCCGTTATTGCTTAATTAAAGTCTTAAATAGCTCGATGAAGTCTCCATCTGTACCTCAACCTTATTGCTTTTCTTTTAATTCATGCAGCACTAAAAGTTGTCATCACATTTGTGTTGTGTTCCCCTTAAATGAAGACACAGGACTGTTGATATTTACAGGACAGATGTGTGTCTATAGGCCAGTAAAGTTAGAATTTTAGCTGCATGTGATTAACTTTAGGCCGCGCATTTTATCATTCTGGACAATTAAAAGCAGCTGCTTTGCAAAAGTGAGTTTCTTGTTGATTTTCATGTTGCACATCAGGTTGTTGTTGACTCAGAATGGGAAGTAAATGAAAACGCACAACCAGAAACCTAAGTGGTTTGATAGAAATCTGTGCTTTTGCCTCTTACGTGACCCTTTGATGAACCGATATCTTCTTTAGACTTGAGCAAAAATAACCCCCAAGTAACAAAACTGGTTAAAAGGATGCTTTTTAACTTCCTCAGTTCTACTTTAGTGTTATATATATTTACACAATACTGCAGAGTCTTAACTGGAGTGTTTAAGGTCGTCGGCTAAGTTAGTAATACTCATCTGTGTCTCTGTTGGAAAGCACTTTGGCTCAGTGCTTCTTGTTTTTTTTAATGTGCTACATAAATAACGGTGACTAGGTTTGACATGCTTGGATCACTGAAGGTTTTCAGCTGCTTTGCTTTTTTCCACTGTTCTCTCTTTGAGACGTTTCCACTGTCAGGTCCAGAAATTAAAAAAAGAAATTGCAAATAATAAAACAAATCAGCAAGAGATGTCAGTTTCCAGACATAATCTTTAGGAAAAAAACTCTCCTGACAATCTCTGCACACATGATGTATGATGTTTGTCGCTCTGTGTGTGTGTGTGTGTGTGTGTGTTGCTGACACACTGCGTTCAGGTGTGAACGTGTCTCTGGACTCGCTGCAGGTTTCCACTGTGGTGTGAATGTGTTTCTCTGCGGCCTCACCTGGCTGTGAAATGACGGCTGGACCTGTTTGTACGTCTCACAAACACCAAAGCTCGTGTTGTGAAACCAGCAGAGACGTTTGATTCTCGGCTGTGAGTCACAGATACAAGAAAAAGTGCCTGAAATGTAAACGTTACAGGTGATTGTGATTAATTGATAAGTTGTCAACCATCCAATTAGTCATTTTGATAATTGATTTATTGGTTTAAGTGACTTTACGGAAGTCCCGCTCCTTAAATTCAAATATCTCATCAGTAAACTGAAAATCTTGGTTTGAGGACAACATAGAACATTTGCGGACGTGCTCTTGGACTGGGGGGAAACACTGACTGATGTTTTAGGACATTTTAAGAACAAACAACTCGTTGATCAATCAGGATAATAATTGACAATGAGTATAATCGGTTGCAGCCCTCATTAATCTGGATTTTGACTTTGTTCCAGGCTCATAAGGTTCAGATCAGCATTCCAGGGAGGAAGAAGGATGCAGGGAAGAAGGCTGCAAAGAAAACCGGCTCCATATCGGTGTCTGCAAAGAATCAGGCCAACCTGAAAAAGTAAGTTTAAAAACTAAATAGTTTTTCTTGTGGGTCTCAAGTCGGGAGCAGATTTCAGTAACTCTCGGCCTTTTTTCTTCTGCAGGTCGTCTTCTGTGAGCTCAGAGGAAACGACAACCGAGAGGGAAAAGACTGATACGGAGGAGGAGAGGGAAGAGCAGAAGGATGTGGCGGCTCCAGTAGAACAGCTGGAGGATGCTGCGCCCCCTGCTGCCCGCGAAGTGCCAGCACACCTTCAGAAACAGCTGGTAAGGACAATGAACCGTTTTCTGAAGAAGCTGAGCAAATGTTGTGGAAAGGTTTGTCTAAATTCTGTTTCCTCTGTCCTGTAGATCCCGAAGGAGTTTGACATTGACTCTGAGAACTCCGAGGACAGTTACATGTGTCCAGAGTATGCAAAGGACATCTTTGACTACCTCAAACAGAGAGAGGTGAGATGCTGTTATCACACTGAGTCATGTTTCTAAGCGCCTCAGTGTGCTTCATGAAAAGGCTGCTTCAGGGGCAAATTCTAAACGCAAAGGTCATCCTTCTGTTTTCATCTCGTCTCCTTCGTTTCCTTGTCTGCAGGAGAAGTTTGTCCTCTGTGACTACATGCCCAAACAGCCCAGCCTCAACCCGGAGATGAGGGCGATCCTGATCGACTGGCTGGTGGAAGTGCAGGTGGGATTTCCCGGTAGCTTGTGTGGGCGTGAGTTTGTTTATTAGAGGATTTCAGGGGTGATTAGCGAGGGAGGTAATCCATTTGTAAACTGAAGGAAAAAGAGTTGCTAATTAAAACTCTGGAGGGTTCAGAGGAGACGACCCTGGAGCTGCTGCACTGTGGGAAACCACAGACCGGATACAGCAAAGCCAAGTCGTGTGTGTTTGTGCCCACGTGACCGACTGACTCGTGTGTTTGCGTAGGAGAACTTTGAGCTGTACCACGAGACCCTCTACCTGGCTGTTAAGATGACAGACCACTTCCTGTCGAAAACGCCCGTCCACAGGGAGATGCTGCAGCTCGTCGGCTCCACCACCATGCTCATCGCCTCCAAGTTTGAGGTGAGGACACAAGCACGCCGAAAGTATTCCACTTTTCGGTGCAAAATATTGATTTAAAAAGTCTCCACCATGTGATTCTTCCTAAGTTTCAGTGTTGTTCAGCACAACCACAGCGTGAGGGTGAGATCAGTCTGTCCTTAGAAGTTTAGCCCAGTTGGCCGGAGCTTTGGTTCTGACTCTGTTAAAGGTCACTCAGCATGGTTTGAGGGTTTGCTTTTGAAGAACCCGGCTAGAAAACCGAAGGAGACCCGCTAGCTCATCGAGAACCAGAAATGGAATGAGATCAAAAGGACTGAGAAAGCAGACGTCGTGCGTACACGCTGAATTAACCGCAGGACTTGAGAATGCAGTGAAGACGGGAGGATTGTTTATACTCACACTTAATCGTGTTTTTAACGATCCTGCAGGAGCGCAGCCCGCCCTGCGTCGACGACTTCCTGTACATCTGCGATGACGCCTACAAGAGGGAGGAGCTCATCTCCATGGAGGCCAACATCCTGCAGACGCTGTCGTTCGACATCAACATCCCCATCCCTTACCGGTTCCTCAGACGCTATGCCAAGGTTCGTGTTGAGGGATTTCTCTGCATGAGTGGAGCAGAGAGCCTTGTTTGTATGGATTCTGGTCTCCTGAGGTCGTCCTCGCCTCCTCTGAGTGTTTGCTTTGGCTCTCTCTGCAGTGTGTGAGCGCCGGCATGGACACGCTGACTCTGGCTCGCTACTTCTGCGAGATGAGCCTCATGGAGATGGACCTGGTGCCCGAGAGAGGATCGCTGCTGGCCTCGGCCTGCCTGCTGATGGCGCTGGTCACCAAAGACCTGGGCGGATGGGTGCGTCGCCTCAACACAGTCGTTTTATTTGGTTTAGTTAGTCTATAGAACATCTGCAGCTCTGTTCTGATGCGTCTCTGCAGCAGAGCTTTGACTTGGTGTTACTGGTTTTTGACATCAAGGGTGTTGTTATAGAGCGGCCTTTTCCTCCAAGAGGGACTGTCGCACTGAAGAAGCATTTATCCAAAGAACAGTTATGATGTTTGGTCTTAACCACATGTTGGGTTTCACAACTTATTTAAAGCCACGTTTAAGAACACATGAGTAGCTTGACATAGAAAACTGGTCTCTGGTGTAGATTGGCTGCCAAAACAGGAAAAACCAACACTGAGAGTACTTGGCAAATACTACAACATGGGTCATGATTACAGTGGGGTCTAAATATTTCTGTCCCACTGAGGAACTGTATGAACATGATGATGTGATTTTTGCTGCATTCGTCCCTTTTTATCAGGAGAACATGATTTACAGGCCGGGGTGTCTCTGCAGCACCACAGTGCTTCATTTAAAATGGCATATTGTGACATATTTTACCTTTTTAATGAAAGATTTTCAGCTCCATATTGTCCATATTGCAATAATGTGATGAATTGTTCATCCCCAACTGCAGCGTAGGTTCATTAGTTCTCATTTACTGAATGTCTGCAGTTATTTACACAAAACTCTAACCCACCAAAGACTTTTTTTTTCTGTCCTGTGTGGCCTTAAAAGTGTTTCAGGTTCACTCGGTCACTGCTGCTCTGCGCTGTTTGCGGTGGACTTGGTTAAAGCCGCTCTCGTGGCAGACGGGGACGATTCTCGGCTCTCATTTGTTTGACTATGAATCTTCACTCCAGACTGCAGCCGAACAATTCTCCTTTCAATTTAAATGTAAATTGTTTTTCCATGTAAATTCGAGGTATCATCGCAGCGGCCGTACGAGGGACGGTGGATAATTTTATTTTGTTCCGCGCAGACTTCAGAATCATCTCCCGTCGGGTTTTTGCAATTTAGCAGCGATATAATGTTGATGTGACTCTGAAAGCTGTGGAGACTGAGTAATGAACACCGAGCGGTTAATTAGTACTGCATTTTTATTACTTTGAAGGGTTCGACACTGCTGGTTTTTTTTGTTTGAGCCACGAACACTCGTCTCATTTCTGTTCTCCTGTAGTCTCCCATCCTGCAGTTCCACTCCGGCTACCAGACGTCGGATTTGGCACCGGTCGTCAGGAAGCTCTACGTGATGCTCTTGGCTCCTCCTGACGATAAGCTGAGAGCCATCAGGAACAAATACTCCCATAAGTAAGTCTTGCTGTTTGTTTGCGCCTCTACACGTTGAGGTGTGGAGGCCTCGTTGGCAATGGAGGTAAGTAAGAAGATAAAAGGCAAATGAGAAATGTGGAGGAATGAATGAGCCAAAACAAGAGCAGCTGCTGGTAAAATATGATCAAATTAAAAACCTGTATTGCTCAAGGGTATATAAATGAGTCCAGCTTTAGATTATAGGTTTATAGGTGCACAGTGAGAAAAACTGGATTGAAAAACTTGCAGCATATAAAAAAAACCAGCATATTAAAAGACAGTAATGAGGTAATGTGAGTGGGGTAATTAACCAATAAATTCCAAGCGTACATCATGTGTTTATGGAGAGGGAGAACTTTCCTGACCTCAGCACACAGTGAAGTATAATTATCACCAGTAATACATCTTTATGCAGAGTGTTAGTGGCGTCCAGCGCTGTACGAATGTATAGGACGTCCCCATAATCTAACTCGATGTGTTTCACCGTAATAATTCCTCCTCTGATCTTTCTCAGGGTGTTCTTTGAAGTCGCGTCGCTGCCTCTGGTCAACGTCGACGTCCTGGAGAACGCCTTGACCGCTCAGTGAGGCGTCGGCGCCAGAAAATGGTAAAAAACAAAAAAGAGAGAGAGAGAAGTCTAAATCGAGTGAAAATATTAAAATTTCTCTTCGACGAACCTGTACATAATTTGTTAATATGTTTAATATTTATATGTGTAGCCTAGCGTGTCGTTATATATAAACATTTATTCCAGTTCGATGGAAAAGAGTTTTAATGTGGGCATTTGTTGTTGTTCAGATCCTGTAGTGTTACATTTCTGTGCACCGTTTGGCATTTATTTTTATAAGTTTTTATAAGAAGTTGAAAGAAAAAAACAAAATCCTAATTCATTAGTATTTGTAAGCCCCTTTGTGTGTCCATGTGTGTGTATGTGTGTAGTGCACAATTTAAAAAGTCTGTTGGCAAATGCTTACTTTTACTAATGAACTATGCAGCGGCCCACAGGTTTTATAGGAGTTCTTGTTAGCAGGAATGCATGTGTGTGTGTTTCATACGTTGTACAGTGTTTATCATGTTAATATCACAATGCTAATTATTTGTATAAAAGACGACCGGATGATGCTTCTTTTGAACGGCTGTCATGGGTACTCTTAAAATAAAGACGTGTTTTTTTTTCTTTTTCTGTTCAAATGACTCTTTATTTTATTTTCCTGACTCTGAATTGGCCTTTGGGGGGCGACTGAGCGCGACAGGAAGCGTGACCATGTCCGTTTACAGTAACTGGGAGGACTTTTCCTTTTTATTTCAGACTGTTTCATCAACTAAAACGTCTTTTATGAAGCGCTAGTTAACAGAACTGTTTAAAAATGCATTTATGTCTTTGGAGGGGGTGTCAAAAGTTCCCTAATGCATGGAGAAAAAAATGCAATTTTTATGTTGCTTGCTTTTGCTAAAAGCATCATTCACACCTGATTGTGCAGGGTTGTAATTGTGCAGCGCGGCCACTAGAGGTCAGTCGTGTGCCACGTGTCCTACAGGTTTGAAATGTTCTTTAAAAGGCAGATTCTTGAGTGCAGGAACCGACTGATGTTTGGAGGAGCCCCACCTTAATCTCTGGTGTGATATAAATACCTGTACCTTGAGTTAAAAGTGCAGTAAAAGTTTGTCAGGACGCATTCAGACACAGTCGTGATGGCAGGTGGTTTATTTGGCTCATATCAGTGCCCACACTGTCAGACTTGAGGCTGACACCTTTTAAAGTGGTCGTAGGTGTAGCGCTCTGAGTGGCTTTGTTGAAATGTCCCACACAGATGAGTTTGCCTTCACTTTGGTGTATTGTGGTTTGCAACTAAAATCTTTAGCAGCCCTGTTCCGGCTCCTGTCTAACGTCAGCTGAGAGCTCTGTGCTGGACAGGTGGGCAGTCGCCTCGGGTTGTTGGCTTCGCTTTGAGTGGAGGAAAACTGAATGAAATGCACCAGGGGAAGATTCAAAGTGACATTTCTCAGTGGTCGTGGCAAGATGATAGTTATCAGCGTTTACGTTGTACAAAGGACTGAATGTTGAAGACAAGCCTCGGCCAGATTTACTGCCCCTCTTGCGCCTCACTTCCTTCCCACTTCCATCAGTCCGAGCCAGTGTTCCCCATTCAGCCAGGGCTGTGTGTGAGCACTGATTCTGTTCTTTCCAGTGCACACAAACAGTGAACCATTAGACTTTCTGTCAAGCAAGCATCTCCTTGTAGTTTATGTTCTGCACATGGATTCTATTTGAGTCCTTTTCTCTTCTTGTACTCGACATATTAGTTCAGTGCACACATTCTGAGCACTGTAACTGTCTAGGTTCATTATCATCAGGGTTGGGCTCTGAGCAGTCCCAGATGAGTTCTGCTGCAGGAACCCAAACATAAAGCCTGAATCATAACAGAACATCTTCCCTCTGGCCACGCTCATGAACTTTGAGGCAGAGTCCCTCCAAGTGTGTGAAAGTTTAAGGCCGTCAAATTGTCGAGTGCATGAAGGCGCCTTTCTGTAAATCTGCACATCTGTGGACTGTCCTGCTCATAGCTAAGCTGTTGATGTTTAAAGGTGGTCGTCCTGCAGCTTGGTGACGAAGCCTGTGAGGAAGTCGTGACAGCATCTGGCTGCTTTCTGCTGCTTGCTCTCTGGTATCGATTACAGATTCACAGAGTTGTATTTTCTGTCAAATGTCCACAGAAGACTCGCAGATGCTCACGGGTTCCACTCGTTTAAACAGCGATGTTTTAGGGCAGCATGCGTCGTCACAATAGCGTAATGACAACGTTCTGTTCCTCCTTTTTGTATTGCTTCCAGCCTGCGTGAACTCAAACACTCATCTCTACAGCTGGGCTTTCTGTTCGGTGTGTGAGGGTTCAGTGGAAGCCTTGATGAGGAGATGGAGACTCTGGTTGACCTCCACGGAGGCGTCTACACATGAACCCTGTTTTAAAGGGCTGCTCTGACCTAATAAGTGGTTCGAGCAAAATTAAAGAAGTTTTAGTCGTGGACTTTTGTCTCAGGAATGCCATCATAGCCTCTTGAGGCGTTGTGCCAGCATCTTCTGACCGTCATCATCAGTTGGAGCACAGATTTGTGCCGATCAATAAGACGATCGCGTTGACTGTAAAGCCTCCACGGTGCTGCAGAGACCTGTGGTGGTGAAGTGACAGCCTGCAGCAGGGCCACGCTGTGGGAACTGATTCAGTGTTAGATGAAGCTGGGACAGACTCAGAGCTTGGGACCATAGCAGACCTTATATTTGACAACTTTATTATTATTGTTCGATTCATTTTATTTACAAGAGTCCACATGTTGGATGTTAAACTTCTGCTCCCCCTTTGCTTTCATACCTCCTCCTCCACCCACAAACTCGACCGTCTCTGCCTGTATCTGTGGAGGAGGTGCTCACGGTGGAGCGTGTCCTGATTTCTGCTCAACAACAACGAGCCGGCGTTGCGTTGCATCATGGTCCCTTACAGCTGCTGCCAGCTGTGAAGCAGCCAGTTCTGCGTCTGAGTGATGGATTTGTCACTTCGTTTCTGCTGAAGTGCAGGTGGAGGATTTCTAGAAAGCACCTCTGTTTTCTCACATCTTGAGAATTTAAATTATTTTTGGGGGGATTGTTGTTGTTGGCAAAACCCAACTGTAGCTCTGCTTGAAATGCGGGTTATTCGAGGTAAAGAAAATGAAAATACAGAACAACATACGGGCCCTGCTGTGTGTTTTATGGGAGGTTTGAAGGACTTGAGGTATTTTTAAGTATCTTAACGGATAAGTTGAGCAACTATCTGGACCTCAGACTACATCAGAGCCTTCAGTTTATTGTCCCTTTAAAAATATCTCTCAGAAACAGATTGATTATTGAGAAAGGGTAATTACAGGCGTCCAGAGTAACTTTAGTGACCGTGACTCTGAGAATCGGCTCAGCTCAGACATCAGACTGTTGTTAGCACATCAAAGCCTCACTTATAGAGAGTGTGTGGATCCCTGCCAGCTCAGTTCAGTGGCCATCATCTCGCACAAACACACCGTCGCTCCACTGCAGCATCCACTCCTGGAGGCTTCAGAGCCCATTCTTCCTCTGTTATCCACTTGATCAATTAAAGTGATTGATTGGCTGCAGTGTGTGTGTGCGTGCATTCATTCCCCTCAGCTCACTCCGAGCCACAGATCCCAATATCTCAGCCTGATTAAAGTGTGCTGGTGCAGATAGTGCCCATTGGGCCGCGCAGATAGGCGTCGAGGCTGGCACTGCCACACTGCATATGAGCTATTGATCGGTGGAGGGCTGGGAAACGGGCTTCCACTCTGTTAGCGCTGCACAATCACAAGGAGCTGGCTGAGCGCTCGCAGCTTTGCAGGCCTTTAGTTCTCACTTCTGAGTTGCAGCTGCTCTTCAAGACTTCTGTTAGTGTTTAACTGAGCGGTAGACTAAAGGAATACTCTGGCTTTCATGGGATTTTCTATTTTTCCCTCTTATCCGCAGTCGCATGAAGTCGTGAATATGTTTCTGCAGTGCAGTCTGAAGCTTAAGAAAGGTGCTTGATCCCGTCGGTATCTGAGAGCTGAGCTCAGATAAGCAGGCGTTGCCGTTCAGACTTCAAACTGCATGCGGAGTCATGAGTTTGTCTGGCTCCGCTTAAATTCCCTCCTCAGCTCACAGTATCACACTCTCCTTCCAGAACCGTGAGCCAAATCGTCAAACAGATTCAAATAAGCCTGAAGCCGTTCCCACTCACGGCTGCCTCCGCCAGTTCGGAAAAATGACCGCAAAGTAGTCGGCAGCTCAGATGAGATCAGTGCATCTGCTCAAGCTGGTGTCAGTTAATTTGCAGAGACAAACAGGCTTGGAGTGGCGCGAGTCCACCGGTGTGAAAAGCATCAATTTATGACGAGAGCTGGACTCTGTGGTGCCCTGTTCAGTCCAGGGTTTTATGGCGTGTAGAGCATGCGTTTTCATATATGTGGATAACTTTATCCTTTTGTGTTAATTTCTTTGAATTTAATGGACTTTTGTTTTTGTCTCAGTTTGCATCTACTGACCTGTTTCAGTGGGTGATCCCCGTCTCGTTGGGCCTGCTGCATCTCTTCCACTTTAGTGATCGATTAGTTCGACCTGAGACTTTTCTTCATCACTGAAGAGACACACTGGCTATAAGTCTTGAACTCGTTGAGGGATTTTAGCTGCAGGTTGACAACAGAGTTTTTCAGATTTCAAAAAAGCTGCAAGCTGTTGTGAATTGTTTGCAGTGAGTATTGATGCAGAGAAAAGGTATGCAGGTGCTTTCAGAGTAGACAGTGTTGAAAAATCCTACATTTCATGCATCACTGTTTTCATTTCAGTGGCTGTGGTCACCTGTAGGAGTCGCTCCATCCAACTCTGCATCAGCTAACTTTCCCTCCGTCTCCATCTGCCCGTCTTCCTCATTCACACCTCTTTTTCTATTTTCCTCTCTTGGACTGAACTGCACCAAACAAAAGCTGGACGACACCAATTGTCTGTTTGTGTACATGTGTTTGGGTGTGTGTGTCGCCGCCTGTCTCCTGTTGCTCGCTGATACTCGGCGTGTTTTGGGGCCTGCTGACGTGGTGTGTGTGTGTGTGTGTTTGTGTATGGCTAATTGTCTTGGCCTCGCCGCGTTGCCATTAGCATTCCCCAGCTGGACCGAGAAGAAAGGGCAGCCTCACCCTGTCCGAGGAAAGAGGGATTGAGAGTGGAAAGACGGAGCGGGAGGCGAGAAAACAGATGAGCCAAAACAATGGAGCTGCTCGGGTTTGGCTGTCGTTGCTCCCGGTGATTGTGTTTGTGTGTGCGGGCCAGACGTGTGAGAAGCAGAACCAGCCGTATGAATATGGATGCAGCGGCCGGAGCTGCAGAGCCGATGAATATATCATCAGAGACGCTGCTGTGAGTGTGTTTAAAAATTTAACGGTGTCTTAAAAGGTCACTTTAGTACTGCTTAGTGGGTGAAACAAAGGCTGCAGCGATCCCAGAGGGCATAACCAACGGAATAATAAAAACGACTCACTTTCTGACCCGCCTCTATAGTCTGTAATGAAAAACCCAAAGCAACGGCGAGGCGCAAACATCAGATTTAGTTCTGCTTTCACAGAGGACGATGCTTAAATGTATTTAGTGCTTCGCTTTCTTGTGTATTCTCAGGTGTGTGTTACACTTGGGTTTCCTGAAGGGGTGTCTTGTTCGGTAAACGCTGCACTGTCATGCTGATAGCAGATGGCAGCTGAGACTTCCTGCTGTCTGCTCGTATCACCGTCATTACATTCCAGCATCACGGAGTTGTTTCAAGCTGTGCACGCTTATTATTTGAATATTTCATACAGTCAGGAGTGTGTAATACCAAATTAAAATGATGTAACACGAGAGATCGTTAAAGGAAAGTCAGCAGGACGTGGCGTGATGAGGCGCTGTGACACTTCGTCTGCTTTCAGAGCTTCCTTTGTTGAGCCGATGCTTTGTCTCCCATCAGGAGGGATGAAGATTTGTCAGGCTTTTCCACTTCGTCTGTACCTCTCTTGGCTGCTTGTACTTCAGTTAGTGAAGTGACGCTTCAACTGCATTCAGTACGTACATGAGCATTCCTTTATAACTCTGTTTATGGCTCATTGTAGGAAATACACTCGTTTTGCTTTTTGCATTGCTCACATTTCAACTGAAGTTCATCTGAGTGTTCAGACTTGAGATGATGCTTCTTCTACTGAAACATACACTTCAACTGACTTATCTGTGTGTTTACACTGGAACCTACGCTTCAACTCCTTTCAATACTTGCACCACAACTCCTTTAATCTGCGTCTTCCTCTCTTAAGAAGTTCTACCCTTCTTTTTTGCTTACAGTTCATACAGAAGGTGCTTTCCAGAGAGGATCATGGATCATTTATTTTGGCTTTTTGGAAAAGAATTCACCAAAAAAAAAACAAAACTCAGATGATCTCCTTTAACTGTGTGACTTGTAGCACCCATCGACTCTACCTGTGTTGAATTAGTCACCTTACATGAGGGTGAATGCTTTTGCAATGTTGGATTTTACATTTTATAATTTGCATTTATTTGCCGTCACTTCATAGGAATCTGTTTTCACCTTTTCCATAATTACAGTTTTGAAAAACTCTGGTTTCTTACCTGTCAGCTGCTTGTTTACATCAGCTTACATGACAGCTCTGCCGTTTTAATGACAGTGCTCGCATCCCCGCATGCAAATGTTCCACCAAAATAATCATTAATGTGATCACAGGCTTGCTGCAGCCGTGGCTTAGCAGTTGTGACTGGTTTAAAGAAATACAAGCGAGCCAGAGCGTTCAGAGGTGCAGCTTCCACCGACTTACCTCCTCGTTCTGCAAGCTGCTCACACTTGTACTTTGTGTAGCTCTAATACTTAAAACGCCACCCAAGTTACTTTAAGTTGTCTTATAATTTTAAATTGTTTTGGTGCTTTAACTGTGAAAATAAAAGCTCCCCACCTAAACCTTTTCACGTTAAAATGTCATAACTGCAGTTTAACCGTTTGCCGGCGTAACGTCGGCGTTTACGAGCGACTCCAGTCGACGCAGGACTGAAAGCAGACAAACACGGAGCGGAACAAGAAGAAGTGTTTCCGAGCAGACATATGGGGGACGGAGCTGGTTGCCATGGCAGCAAAGAGTTTTTGGCAGGCGTGAAATGGGTACGGGGGGTTTTTTAGCTCTTCATCGGTTTCTGATGATCTCGAGTGGACAATTTGTTCCTCCGACTATGCACACTTTTGCAGAAGACGTTTTTGAAATCATTTCCCGTCCAGCTGGAGCGGCGCTGAATATGCGGCGAGAATATGTTCACAGCCGCTGAACGGCCCGATCGGACTCATTGATTAGGATGCACAACTTATTCCTCCCTTTGAAGGCACTTGAGGGAAGCATTTGACTTGTAAAGTAGTGTTTCACTGTGTTTCCCCTCCGGTTCTCTGGTCATTCCAGTATTTTACCCACGTTATTTGTCTGTAAGATGCTTCAGTACGTCCTTGGAGGGGAGTATTTCTGAGCTCTACCTGAGCTCCGTTCATTCCTCTGAACTACATTTAACATTCATCAAGTCCTCTGTTGTTGTCGCTCCCCTTTTACTGAGCCAGAGCACTTCTTCTCGTTTCCCGCCTCTATTGTAACTGCTTCTGAGAGGTGATTTCAGCTGTGCAGCCGAACAAATTCTTTTACTCTCATTTCTCAGTTTCCTTTTGTCGGATCCTGCAGCCTCAGCTCCAGCCGTCTTCAAAGCTTTGCACAGGTTGTCCCCCTCGTTTGCTTCAGCGCTGCTCCTCTCACTTACTTCACTTTTTGGACTCAGTCATTTGCAGGAAAAGTTGAGGTTTAGCAATTTAAAGGCCATTTGCCAGTTTTATCTGCCTCTCCACATTCTTCCGTTAAGTCTCCGAACATTTTCTCTCTTGGCGACCAATTCGGAACCCCACCGAGTGCAAGTTTTCTGCACAGCTGACCTCCTTATCAGCATGAAGTCGCTCTGAAAAATGTCTCCCTTTTCCGCCAAAGCAGTTTGAGGAGCAGGTCGGAGCTGGTCACAAATTTGAAACTCGTTTTTGCAGTTTGCTGGTGGATTAGCCAGCAAGGCCAAATCAAACTTTATGACCAAGAATTCAAAATAAAAATGAAAGAATCTTTATTATCCAAATGATAAGAATAAACAGAGCTTCAGTGTCGACTTTAAATTGAAGCAGCAACGTGTGGAAAGCAGATGAAGACATTATTTGTCTAATTTTGATGTTTTAACAGCTCCAGCTGATTTTCATAAACGGCTCCTAGCACCAGCACATACAGACACCTTAGAGCAGGGGTATCCAGTCCTGGTCCTGGAGAGCCCCTATCCAGCATGTTTTAGATGTTTCCTTCTTCCAACACACCTGATTGACATGATCAGGATGGTTATCAGGCTTCTGCAGAGCTTGATGATGAGCTGATCATTTGAATCAGGTGTGTTGGAAACATCTAAAACATGCTGGATAGGGGCTCTCGAGGACCAGGACTGGGCACCCCTGCCTTAGAGGATGTATTAATGTCGCCAGCTAGCGTTTATGAATACCGTTGCAAAGAGCAGCACATGGAGCGACGTTCACAAACACCAACTGGCGTTTGCAATGACATTATTAAACACAGAGTCTTGGTAGTAAATCATCGAGCAGCAGAGCAAATGAGACCAATAATGACCTCATCAGCTCTTCCTGCATTGTGGTCCTCGACAGAAGTTTATAACGAACTAAAGAAGACTTCTATGACTCGTCTTGCTTATCCAGACTCCTCTAGAACCTGATGTTCTGGCTGCACCTCGATAATATTCTGCTATAGAAGGACAAAACACTCGGCTTGTGTGTGTTTCTTCGGGCGAAGTGAAGGATTTGGCTTCGACGTTCCCTGAAAATGAATTTTTGTGAATAGTTTTGGTGGAACGTTTGCATGCAGGGAGGGTTAGGGTTATTGTTTTTACCCTTGTTTTTATTTTTTTGTTTTATTTGATTATTTTATTTGTGTCCTTTGGTGTTTGTGTAAATCTTTTTCCATGTTGAAATCTGTTCCTCCACTTTTCGGTTTGTTGTTCGGCGGTCTTCCTGACTATCCTCCTTTTATTGGTCTGGAAAGAACCTTTAAGACACTTTTTAAAAGGCGCTTATAGAAAAACAGTTGTTATTTAAACGGCTGTGGAAAAGCAAAGTACTTCTTTGACCTGAAGCTGGCGCTAGCACTAGCCCAGACTTAGCATTGGCTTTGCATTGGTGGAAACCAGTCAGACTTTACATATCTGTTAATGTGCATCCATAGTTATTCATCGTCTTACACTAATTCCAAAATCATAAATACCTTTCAATTAGAAATCACTGAGCAATCTTCCATTGACAAGAAAAGCATGTGCAGCTTGTCTCCTTGTTTTCAATCCATTCACCCTTTTCTTTAAAGTTCCATCATCTTACTTGGATCCTGCAGGAAACCGTCCACATGCTTCATGTTCAACTTGAGTTTGCTCACCGTCATTATGCTCCATAACTGTGGCTCTGACAGGCCTGGATTGCGTTTTTCAGATTCAACAAAGCGCCGTATTTCAGAGAGGTTTTCTCTTCCATTACTCCGAAACACGGCAGCCTTTTCCGTCCGTCGGGGCCGAATGTACATCAGGTGGCTGAAAAGAGCCGGAGTGCGTCTGTCGGAGCATGTGCAGATGTGAGTTTTTCTCTCTGCTTTCATGTCATTCTGCATCCATGAATGTGTCCGCTTATCTTCTCCGCCAACTCGCATCCCAAAGTTTGCTGCTCGACGGAAACGGGATGAGATGGTGGCGTGTGGACGGACAGAGAAAAAGGCAGTAAACACATGGTGCCATCCAGCAGAAAGAGGGTCGGGAGTGCTGGAGAGAGCCAGCGCTTGGATATGAAAGGGAGCGTCTGGGAAAGCTTGCCTTATCTAAATTAATAAGCGACTGATCCACAGAGCAGGGGTTTTCTTCTTTTCATTGCATGGTTTGGAATAAAGACAAGCTGACAAATTGATCTTTTTGAGAATTTGCTCCCATCTGGCCTGTTCATCCTGGCGATGGAAGGCTTCAATTGGACCCTGATGAAACCAGCAACGACTGTTTTCATTACACAAAACAAGTTATAAACTCAAGTACTGGCTGTTTTTATCTTTTGACAGGGTTGCTAACATGTTTTCCCTCAATATGCTAACAATAGATTTGACTGTATCTGCAAAAAACGACCTAATTTTTCTTCTCGTCCGTCATGTTTACCAGCTGAAAACAGTATTTCATTCATTGTGAAGTGCTGTGGATGTTGCTGGGCCACTCTCCTGAACCCGCCTCGCATGTTTCTGCCGTCGTGGCCGGTGCGTTTTGCGCTTTGGATGCTCATTCGGTGAACCTGAATGACTGCGGCCGAATGTGTGATGATCCGAACTGCAAGTTAGCTCCCAAAAATAACCGTCGGAACCATCTGCTTGCTCTTGGAAGAGGTAAATAATACATTGAAATGTGTGTGTGTGGGTGTCAGAGGAAAGGATGAAGTGACAAAGGCAGAGCAGCCTTTGGGTAGCAGACTGGAGAAAACAATCTCAGAGCCGCACACACGGCGAACCTCGGCGGGCGCGTGTTTGTGGAACAATGCGACGCCCTCAGGTCACCGTGACTGAAGTGTGAAGCCTCCAGTGGATTACAAAGGAACCAGAAAGGAACCCTCAGAGCTCCAGTCCGACCTAGAACACATCCACAAACACTGTGTGTGAAGCGAGTGCCGGGACAAACTGGGATGGTTTCAGAGACTCAGAGCCATTTGAGGCTTTGCTGCAGAGTTAGAGAAATGGAAAATTTGCTCTTTAGATAAAGTCTCTCGGAAGTTTGACAAAAATAAAACCCGGGGTGAGCTCCAGTGGCGACGCTGGTGGTGTGCCAGAAAACAACAGTCCACCCTGGATGATGGGAAAACGAGCTCAGTCTTTGTTTATCTTCACAAGATTTGATAGAAAGTGGAAGGGAAGTGGAAATGTCTTTATTTAAATAGAACTTAAAACAGCAGATAGACCCACAGTGGTTTCTAATAAAGACAAAAGATTCATGTGCTTGATTAGTTAAATATTCAAGCACAACATAATTATACAAAGAACCAAAAGATTATTTAAAATTTGACTCTCTCTTGCTTGCAGTAGTAGAAATAATCAGCTAATGCCCTGATTTAGTTCAGTATTTTCACGTTGTTATTGTCACAACGATCGACTACGTTTCCCAGGATGCTTTTCATCAGCCCACAGTGTAATGACCTAAACGTGGGCTTTTCAATCAGGGATGTTCTAGCAGCAGAGTGATGCGAGCCGCCGCCTCACAGGTGGTCATTTCGCTGTTTCTCTGCTGTGGCTCAATTGAATCTTGGTCCATTTTCTGCTGCTGTGGTGTTGAAATTGGTGTCTCTGATGAATTTCAACCCTGTGTGACAGCTTTTTTTTTTTTATTATTTGTCGCAGAATGAAGCCGAGGGCGAAATACTGAAGCAAGCTGTAACCTCTGATGTCTACCTGAGGCTCGGTGATACCGAGAAAATTACACTATTAGTGGAAAAAAGGGCTTTAAAGGACAACAGTCTCTTACTTTTATCAATATTAGAAGACGGTTTGAATAGTCAAAGACATGGATAAACACTGGAGGTTGTAAAATGTACGTTCACATTAATGTGAGCGAGTCTGAGTATCTGAGAAGCGACTGAGTTACTTTCTTTTCAAGTCAGATGCCCTCAAACTGGCTGCTGAGCTCAGCAAGAACGGAAAACATTGGATCATCATCTGAGAAAGCCAACTGGTGGCTGCCCCACTTTGGCGAACACGAGAGGCTTGTTTGTGTGTTTATTCATACGCTTGTGTCACTCACGTTGTGTGGACCGTCACAACCTGGAGGCCCGAAGACGAAAAGGTTTAAGGTTGGCGTCAGGCTCCAGGTGTTTTCCAGGACAGAGGTTCCTGTGAGAGCTGATCTCTCAGTTCAGTTCAGCTGATGGTCGGTGACTGAAAGAAGGAGATTGCTGGTACAGGAATGAGCTGAAATGAGGTTTCCGTGGGCGGCTGGCATCGCGCTTTGTGTCGCTGATTCAAGATGACCTCTGCTGCTCCTTCACACCTGGAGGAGACACTGGAGGAGAGGTTTTCTGAAGAGTTAGAGGACTGGGGAAGATCTAGCTGCAACAGGGAAGAGATGTGCATCTGTTTGTCTGTTGTAGGAGTTCAACGTCAATCACCAGTAACTGAGCTCCAGAGGTGCAACTGAAACCTTCTGAGACGGTTCCTGCAAAAGGAAATACTGTTTTGGGAACTTGAACATGAAGGCTCGAGAATTAAAACTATGAACCTGTAAATGTGCAGGATTTGGGCTCTTTAGGGAGACGGGCTCGAGGAAAAACAGCTTCTGTTTTTGTTGAGGAAGATCTTTTGTTTCCACTTGACAGATGCACAAAACTGGACCCACAGAGAAAAGTCTTTTCCAACTTGGCGAGAAAGAACTCGACCTCAACCACATTTTGCACACTTGGCAGAATCCCTGCAGCTACAAGCTTCTTCACAGCCTCCCCGGAAGCAGATAGGACACCTCAAAAGAACCGAAGCAGTTAATTTGTTTGTCATTTATCTCATTTGCCACCTTCCCTCTCGCTTTCTTCTCCACTCGCTTGCTCCCTTTTTGTTTCAAAGATCTTCTCGTCTCTGCTCGATCCATCCTCCTCCTCTGTAGTTTCCGTCACCGCCGGCTGTCACATCTGCCTGGATGTGGACATAAAAGCCAGAAGGCATCAAACGGCTTCATATCCAGCTTCCTGACTGATGACGCTTCGTGTCGCCAAACCTTCAGAGTGAAGCCGCTTGACTGGAGTCAGACCTGCAGAACGACGCTCGTAGTTCTTAACGAGCAATCTGTTCTTTGAACTGTCATCAGTGTTTTGTTTAAAGCTGAAATCTTTTTTTTTTTTTTAATTTTTTTTTTTGGGCTTTTTGCCTTTATTAGAGCAGTGGAGAGAGACAGGAAAGGGGGGAGAAGAGTGAGGGAGAGACCTGCAGCAAAGGGTCGTGAGCGGGATTCGAACTCACAACCGCTGCGTCGGAGACTGTAGCCCCTGTTCATGGGTCGCCCGCTCTACCAGGTGAGCTATACGGGCGCCCCTTTAAAGCTGAAATCTGTGGATTTCAGTCGGTTAAATAACAAAAAGCAGCTCGGAAACCAAACACAGGCTCTTAATGATGTTTATTTTGTGGTGGATAAAGAAACAAAACAGTAAAATGTGGAGCCAAGTGATGCAAATTACTGTTTTGTGCATCAAAGCACACAACAGAGCTGCAGGAAGGCCGTGTTGTCCGCCCACCGTGTGACACATTCACCGTGACGTATTCCCGTTCTGGTAGCTCCTCACCGTGAACCGGAAAAATGAGATTTCCTGCTGTTCCTTTTGTTTTTCTCTGACCACATCAGCGGATCTTATTTCATCCTCTTCTGGCTTTTGTTCCCGAGCAGGTCTTAAAATCACAGAGTCGTGTCAACAGCGAACTGCTGGAAGTCAGAGAGAGAGTGTTTCTCAGACAGCAGGACTCTGATCTGTGCTTTTACTGTTGAGATGTGCTGTGAAACCGGATCCGGAGTCAAAATCAGCTCAAGACTGTGAGGTTAAAGCCGATACGTTCGTCTGTGTTGGTCTTAAAGGTTTCAGACTCACGCGTTAACACGCACTTGTTGTGTCATTACAAGCTGTTATCACCCCGATGCAGTCGCTGCCTCTGTTGATGTTTGTGTTCGTTCATGTGGCAGAAAGAGTGACAATCAGCGAGACAAACGATGCAAGACAGCCCTGCGTACGGGAAACATCGTGCATACATTAGCGCAAACACACACTCGCAGATGCTCGCCGAGACACAATCACAAGTGTTCGCCTTTGTCTAACGAGCCCCGAACAAAGGCTCAAACTCGGCGTGATTAGACGTGTGAAGAGCTGCGAAGCAACGAGCTGACGAGAGCCTCGCGTTGTGCTGCTTCTGACTAAGTGTCATCTCAGAGGCCCGTTAGAGGATGTGAGTGTGTGACGCCGAGGGCTGAATCAGGAGGAGATTCAACGGGATGTTGGCCGAGACAATCTGTGATCCTGACATTAACATTTTTCTATGAACTCACGAGTCGGATCTCCGCCCAGATAAACTCACATTGAGTGAAGTGATTTAAGGAAGGAGTTTCCCACATTTTAGCCCCAAAACTGAGCCACAAACTGAAATGTACACAAAAATCACTGTGTTTAAAACATACACGAACCACCAATAATGAAATCTATTTTAGGTTGTTTTCTCTTTACAAGGAGCAAAAGATGCTCGTAGGATCCATCAGAGCATCTCCAACCGGTGCCGTTAAACTGCACTAAAATACTTTGATTAGTTTACTTATCAGTCATAATAAAGCACATAAACAGGGAGTTTACAAAGATGAACTATTGCTGCAAATGACGATAATTGGAGAGATTTTAATATTTTTTTACTTGGAAAAGTTTCACAATCAAACCAGAGCTGCTGTAAAGTCACTTAAAGACTCATTATTCATTCGAACTAGAATTAAATTCAGTTTTCTGCTGCATAATAAAGTTAGATATTATTTGCTCTCTACTAATTTTATCTTCCCACTAAATTATCAAACAGAGTAAAACTAAAAAAAGAGCCAAATTGAAGCATGTGGACGTTTTTTTGTTTAGTTTTTTTTATAAATCCAGAATTTCCTCATTTTAGTTTGTAAGAAGCCGAACCGAGGCTGAGTTAAAATGTCAGAGGGAACATTTTTAAAGGATTATCAGTTGTTGGAGATTTGAACGTAGCAGCAGAGACAGGAGACAGACAGTTTGGATAAACAGCTAACAACCGTTAGCGGAGGAGCAGGATGATTTCAGCTGAAAGGAGGAGGAGGAGAAGATTACAGGATGAATGAAGAGGAAGTAAGGACTAAATCTCTAATCCAGAATTTAATTTCCCCACTTAGACCGATATTTAAACAGACACATCCACACTTATCAGCCGCTTGCCGCCAAACGGAGCGAAGACGTCGATGCTTTGTAACGCCGGATGATGTAAGCAGCTCGTAACGAGAGAGAAATCTGCTGCTGAGAGGGAACTTCAGAGGGTTGGAGGTGAAACGTCCTGCTGTGACTGAAACGTACAGGTTCAGGAGAAAGAGGTTGTGTGTGGACAGGTGTGATTTAAAATGTCAGGAGGTGTTCCTCCTCGTCTGAGCAGCTTTTGACAAGATTTGCACTTAAAGAAGAGTTGTTTTTTCTTTTAAAAGTTATCCATGAGGTTTAATATAATCAATTTAAAGCAGTGAATCTGTGGTTTGATCTCCTTTACTGTCATTTCCTGCTTTCTTTTCTCTGTTTTCTCGTCTCTCTTTATTGTGACTTAAAAAAAAGAAGTTACAAATCCAAACGATAATAAGGACTTTGTTTGTTAAACTGAAATGATGAATGTAAACCTACATAGTAAGTTATAATAATAATAATCTGGCATGTGATGTACTCTAGTGCCTGTTTAATAGCCTGAAGCCATTTAATTTTATTACACTATTACATACTTTTATTACACTTCTTCTTTATTTTTTTATTTTTTTAGGGTCTTGAAAAGTGCCTTTGAAAAACAGTTTTGTTATTTCTATGACCGTCATAAAGTAGAAAAGCAGAGAGAGAAGTCAGAGCAGCTCACAAACGTCTCATCGTTCATGCTGTGACTGTGTTTTCTGTCGCGGATGCTGATTGGATGAGCTGGTGCGTCTCTGCTGGTTAACGAGGAGCCTCCAACACCTGAGCTGGTCAGGAGCTCATCAGCTGCACCTGTGATGATGAGCAGCAGCAGCAGGAGGTCAACCGGCCGGTCAGAGCTGAAGTAAGAGGAAAGGTTGAGCTTCTCCTCCCTCTCAGCTGACTCCGATACCTGTGTCTGTTGGCTCAGGTGAGTTCAGGCCGGCAGGTGAGCGACTGTGAGCTTCCTGAAGTGGATTTAAACTCTGCTGCCGCCTCGTTTCTCCTCCCGGACCACCGAGAGCTTCGGCAGGACTGACAGCAAACTGTGAGCTCAACTTTTTCTGCCTTTTCTTTATAATTAGTGTTTGTGTGTGGACTCACTTGGTCATTAGCGTTCTGTTCACTCATATATCAGGATGAGCAGCAGCCTGGTGCCCCTCTGGAGGAACAATATGTCATGAGTGAGCCACAACTGGTAAAGTTAGACCAAAATAAACCACCATGTTGGTCAAACTTTTATTAGTTTATGATAGTCGGGCCTCTCAGAGATGAAAATCAAAGTTCTTGTGTAGTTTGAGGCCTCCTGGTGAGTCTTAAACAACTAAAGATAAAACCACATTCTAGGTTCCTCCAGAAGCTTCTCCTGTTGACAAAAAAATCTCCAAATGCTTCAGAGCAACACAGAACTTGTACAGTTTGCCTCACATCAGACTTTATGCTCTTATATTAGCTGACCCATGGATGTAGCTTAGCATGCTAACTGCTTTTATAAAGAAGGTAAAGCTGAGGAGAGCAGCTAGTCTGTGCTGGTGAAGCGTGACGATAGAAACGTCACAGCTGTTTCCTACATGACTCACTTTCTCCTTGAACCATTTTTTTAAGGTTGTTAGCTGGTGGCTAAGACATAAAACTAGCTAAAAACAAACTTCAGTCAATAATAAACCGTATAGAGTCTTCTACACTGAACAAAAACAAACATCTTTAATCGACCTGTACAATGATCCTGCTGTCATCTTGACATGTCACACCTGTGAGGTGGATGGATGTCCTCGTGCTCACAAACACAGATTAGACACGTTTGTGGACAACATTTGAGAGAAATAGGCCTTTTGTGTTGGTAGAAAAAGTCTCAGATCTTTGAGTTCAGCTCATGAAAAATGGGAGCAACAAACAAAAGTGCTGTTTATAATGTTGTTCAGTGTTTTTGTGCTTCGTGAATGAGTTTAAACATTAACTGAATGTTTTCTGTTGGGGGCTAAATGTGGTGGGAGACTGGCCACAATACTCCTTTTTTAAATTAAAAAACAATAAAAAAAGTGACATGAATGACTTTAATAGATTTTTTTTAAGGATAGTTGTAGTTTATTTTAACCTGCTGTATGTTCCATTATTGTGGTTCTCTGTCGGTTTTGTGGGGTCTAAAGAGGAACCACATACGGGACACAAAAGCAGGTTTCCAAAACAGAAATCCAACCTTTTTAATGCTGAAGCTGATACAATTTAAAAAAACATAGCTGAAGTCCAAAAGATATCAACAGAACATGGGGAGCGGGTAAAGGCAAAGCAGGAATCCACGAGGGAAACAAGAGCACGGGGAGAGAACACGAAAGGTTCAGAAATTAATTACACAAAGCAGAAGTGGAGGAAGTCAGACTGGTGGCCTGACAAAGGACAGGAGAATAAAAACGAAGACACACAAGAAGAGGAACGTTTAAACCTACCACGACATCGCTGCAGTGATTCAGCATCCAGGCAGCATAAATCAGAGCCAAACATCGTGACTTTTACATAAATCATGTCTCTTGAACAACTATTTCTCGAAGTGCATTCATGGTGTTTTTACTGGATCTGCTGGGTATTTCCTGAACGGATCAATTTTTGGAGCCAAAATGATAAGAACTGAGGGAAAAAGAAATATTTTGAAGCAGTTGTTTTCTATTTGCTCTTTATTTACGAAGCATCATGGACGTATTTGTTGATCAGACAGTCAGAAATAACAGGAACATGCATAGATGACTGTCTAATAAACTAACATCGGCTTAAACTGGCTTCAACGATGATCCAGCGATCACAAATACGCTGTTTGTTTGTTTTTTGTCTGTTTCATATAATTGCTCCTCAGCAGTCTTATCTCTCTCTTTTTTTTTTTTTTAAAGGAAACTCCAGGAACATAAGACAAATTCCTGAAATATGTGAAATTAAACGATACCCATCTGGTCTTTCTTGGCCGAGCTGAATTGAATGTGACCCCCCGGGGAGGTTTCCTTCACCGGCTGATGCTGCTCTGATTTTACAGTGATGATGATAAAAGTTTGTAGCGGACCGACCCGGTGAGTTAGTTTAGCTGCAGAGGAATGAGCAGTCTGACAGGAGGAGGGATTAGAGTGAAGACATAGAAGAAATGAGGAGGGAAATTACAAAGAGAAATGAGAAGATTAAGACGAAAAGTGAAACGGCAAATGGGCTAATAAAACTGTAATATCTATATATAAAGGCGAGGACGGAGAGACAAAGCAGAGCTGAGGAGGAGGAGAAGAGCGCAAAATTAAAGCTCAAAATAGTCCCAAAAAATATGAATTACTGCAAGAGCACAGAGATTAGAGGGTGATCACAGGGTTTATTCTTGTTAGACATTCACCATAACTCTCCTCCAACTTTCTTCAAGGGCACAAAATCTCCTTTTTCCTCTTATGAAGAATCTCCTCCATATCCTGCACAGTGGAGGGGAAAGCCTCACACGACTGCTTCAGCTCAACAATGACTTCATCAGAACCGCTGCACTGTTTCCCTCCTGGTTTGCTGCTGCTTCACAGCTGTGTTTAGCTCATTTGAAACTCTCGCAGCATCTTTACTTTTGTGGATGTTTATATCAGTCAAAGCCAGACTTGGGGCAACTTTGAGCTAAATGCTAACATGCTAGTGATGATCGAGCGAAGCCTAAACCGTTCCCGCTTTCTTTTTCAGACTGTGCATGCTGCCCGAAATAGAATAATCTTGTTCCTCCTGCTTCACTCAAAATAAGTTCTTCAAATGAGAATTCATGAAGTGATTTTACAGGCTTTTGGTGGCACTTTTTTAGGAAACAATCAATCAGACAAACATCGATGCAGGCAGTAACCGGGCAGTCTGCTCAGACGGGACGGAGGGGAACTGATGCTGAATGCATACAAATATCCAAAGCTAATTAACCAACTTGTCAGTCACGAAGGACGGAGCTGCAGCTGTTCAATGCAAAACTTTCTGCTCTCAAAACTTTAACCAACAATCCAACCCTAGAACAGATCGATCTCCGGAGCGTTGCAGGTTGAACGTCACGAGCGAGAAGCCGGCGTAAATATCTTTTCTAATGGACGGGCTGCCGTAAAGATTTATTATCCCAAGATCAGACTGCACAGCATCAGGCCAGTGAGCACAGTGACAGATGAGGTGTTTCAAGCAGGACAAAGCTACAGAGGAATACTTCAGTAAACTAATCAGCCTTTGACTTTCATCATAGAGACCAGGAGCACTGACAGACATGCAGCTCCAGCCCAAGGTTTGATTCTATTCAGCTCTACAGTTTAGAACAACAGAGAAACTGCTAAACAAACCAAAACCATGCTGCATATCTTAGATTAGTATCAGTAGCTTCTATTAATAAGATGCTAACCAGCTTTATGAGCCATTTCTGGCCTTATTAGCCACAACCCCTGAACTGAACCAAGCATAGCATCAGTCCATCATTACTTCAGCACTTGATAGTCAGAACAGAGCACACTTTGAGAACTTTGAGCGTTTCTTCAAAATCATCAAACACTGGCTCTGGTGAGGATCACCCCAGGACAAGAAGACCAGGAGTTCCCTCTGCTGCAGAGGAGAAGCTAATTAGAGAAATCGCCGATCAACAGCGCGTCAGACGATCAACAGCGCGTCAGATCAGAGCCCTCGTCAGTGTTACGCCGAGTTCAAGCAGCAGATCGGCATCAGCTGTTGGAAACCTGTGCTGAAGGAGAATGATAACAAACACACGGAGCGTACATGTGACCAGTGGAAATCTGATGAGTCCAGATCAGACATGGTATCTGCATGTTTGGTCTCAATCTGAAGCATCGAGAACGAGGAAATGTGGTGGATTACTGTTGACTTATTATGCTATTTATTAGGAATTTACTTCCCCTGCGTGGCTGCCACAATATCCTCCGTCCTTCCTGGTCTGAGCTCAGTGGAACCGTCGTAAAAGAAAAGCAAACCAACAAGTGCCTGAATGTGTGTCAAGTTGGAAGAACAAGCTGGTTGCATAAACCCACATGTGGGAATTTTGCTGCAGTTGTTGTTCTCCATTGTAGCGTCCAGATGTCTGTCATGTACTTTGAACCAGATTTGCTCCTGTGTGGGAACATGACAGGTTCATGGGTGGAACAGTGACGCCTGCATATCTGTTCATGTCATGTAACTTGCGCGGCAGGTTTTATGTCGTTTGACATGTAAAGATTAGATGTACACGGTTCGTCCTGTACGGTCGGTATGAGTCCAGTCTGCTGAGTCATATCAACGAAACTGATCGCTTATCTGATGACTCAAAATATAGTTTTACCCGTTTCTGGAATTTATTGAATCGTTGTTTAGCTTTATTGAAACTCAGAGGATTCGGATGCAGCAGATTGATAATAAATTAGTGACAACAAGTGGTGGTTCTCACTGGGTGCTCGTACTGCCGCGATTTTTAGGTTGATTTATGCCAGTTTTACCATCCCAACAATCAGGATGAATCAGTTCTGGGTTTTTGTTCTGAACCAGTATTTTGCTAAAATGATCTGGTAACGTCCAGAGTTTACACATCAGACTCACTGTGGCCTCCCAGATAATATCACACACGTTAAAACTGGGAAATTATATGATCACGCTACTGCCTGGAGCAGCGAACGCTTCTTTGCAACCTTATTCTCATTCAAACTTGTTTAGCCTTTTTTCTCACTGTAAAGGATGATTAGCGTTACAGCAGGTTGTTGCTCCACGGTCTCCGTTTTGTTTTGCTTCCTGATGAGATCGTTCGGTGGCGCGCTGCTTCCTCTGCCATGATAATCCTAATAACATCCTGCTGTGTGTGAGATGCACCAATATTTTAAACTCTCGTACTTTGTCTGATGTCTGAGATTACAAAGAAGAATATCTGTCGAGTTCCCAGAGTTCAAGCAGCGGACAAATCTCAGCATCAGCTGTTGGGAGGAGACTGCGTGATTCAGGCCTTCATGGTCCAACTGCTGCAAAGAAAGCTCTATGAAGAAGGCTGATAAGAAGCAGACACGAGGCATGCACATTAGAAACATCAATCTGGGCTTTGATCTAATCAATCACATTTATGCAGAGAGGGCGGGCTGCGTTCCAAATCGCATGCTTTGTCTTTTTACTTGAAGTACATGCTGTTTCATGCAGCGTGCATGCTAATGGGCCGTACTGCTTTGGTTCTAATACCACATCTTCATCTTTTGATCGTCACAGTCTGTTGTGAAAAATGAGTCTGAGTGCTCTCAGCTACTTGCAGTGGTCACGAGATGCAGCCTGAGGATTGTGGGTGAGCATCTCCTGAACAGCACGCTGGTTTGCAAACTGCAAAATGAGATTGATGTCGCAGAAAACTCTGGTATTTACATACCGTGGCGGTCTCTGGCATACTGTATAGTCGTGCTATAGTACTCTGGTTACTGAGATGCACTCATGGTTCCTGCATGTTTGCAAGTGTGATGGCAAGGGGCTGCTGATTTATGAAATATTCACCCAACCAGCATGGCTACCACAGTATGTAGCCGCGACACTCCATCCTGCCTGGTGGGAGAGTCGGTGGAACCATCATTCAGTGAAGGAGAACACACCGACCAGTGCTCAGAGCTTGTGTCTGCTTTAAGACTGCTGGAAGAACAAGCTGAGTCCAAATGTTGTTATTTCACTGTGGAAATGGTTAGAAGTCCTTCTTATTCATCCTCATTGTGTGTGTGAAGGACGAAGACTCAAAGCCACGTGACAAATAGTTTCATGGGTGGAACAGTGAAGTCATCACCTCCTTATCTGTGTGTGTGTGTGTGTGTGTGTGTGTGTGTGTGTCGTGCACATTGAGACACAGGCTGGTTTGTTGTTGTGTTCTTCTAATTTTTTTTGCCTTTACTAGACAGGACAGTTGGGAGACAGACGGGACAGTGGGGGAGGAGAATGGGGGAAGGACTTGCAGCAAAGGGCCATGATTCGATCCCATGGCCGCTGCATACCTGTACGTGGGTCACCAGCTCAACCAGGTGAGCTGAAGCGGCGGCCCGTGTTCCTCTAATCTTCACGCATGTGTCAGTTTTTGCCATGTGGTTGGTGTGAATCCAGTAAGTCGTATCAAAGAGCCTGGAGGCGACAATATTGTTCAGCCTGTTCACAGAATTGTTGGTTAAACTTAAGCGCTGCAGTTTTTTGTTTTCTAAGAAAATTAACAATTGTTTGTTGTCTTGGAAAGCCCAAAGGATTCAAACACAGCAGCAGTGTGTTGCAGTAGATTCTCATGTAGTGCTATTGTGTGATGCTCTTACTGTTCACGTGCACAAAGTGGTGCTGTGTCAGCTGTCTGGTTCATTCAGTTCATCTTCAGGAAAGACTTACTTCCATATACAAGCATTAGGTTGTATCCACAGATTATGTGCATGAACACGACTGAGCATGTGCGCTACTGCCTCTGTAGAGTAGTCACACAAGTTTTCAGGCCTCACTGAGGCGTCTGCATGGACTCTGACTTGTGCAGATGATGTTATTTATGTCCCAAAAAGCTCCATGAACTCGGAGGTACAGAAAGTTTAACGCTTTCCTCAGAGGCAGCAACATTTACAACCAGCTGTGGGCTAAAACTAAGTACTTTCACTCAAGCATCGTACTCGAGTAGTCAAGCTTTAGGTACTTTAACTACCTACTGCTATCTTTAGTTTCTCATTATTCTCACACAAAACACACAAAGAACTTTATAAAGGAGGATGTTTTGTTTTCATTTAAACGGTTTGTACAGCTGACACGAGTCCATTAATCCATTTATCATTTGACAGAAATTTGGCAGACATTCTCATAATCGTTAACAGTTGTCAATAATAATCATTAGTTGTAATTGGGTACAAAATAGGTCAGATTAAGTTCCACTTCAACCAACTACGACAGTGAAATCCTGCTTTTACATGAATGTGCCTTTACCGTTATGATTTTAAGTATAAAAAGACTAAAAAGCAGCATTTCCCTGAAACTCTGAGCAGCCAGAGCACACAGGCACATCTTATGAAATGTTTTACCCAACAATGATTTGTCGTATTATTATTATTATTATTATTAGCGCTGTAAATGAGGGATTTCTTTGAGCACCAGAAAAGACGGCGAGCTTTGAAATGTCACGACTGCCGGGAAGTTTTCCGCTTAAAACCTGCCCCGAGCCTTTGAACCAGGAAATGATGATAAAGCTCCCGATGTCGAGGCCACCAAGACAATTAACATATTTAATTAGGAGGTCATGCTTTGGAATTTTATGTGCAAGAGAAAAACAAGTTTAGAAAGACGGCGCTGTGTCGACTCAGTGAGGCAGTGTGGAGCCGTCGTCCCTCCACTGCCTGATAAAGGACTCAGCGAAGGCAGGGAAAGCAAAGAGCTGCGTGCTGAATACATATGAGTGTTTTAAGGTTTTGGAGTTGTCTTCCATGCCTAAAAACTTTAGCCTCGCTCCCTGCTCCGTTTCTGCACACACGACACAGATCGATACGAAACAACGGTTCACTACTGTAGCCGAGGCTGCAGCGAGGAAGATTAAAGCAATTTAGCGTCGTGTCTCTCCAGCACACCTGATCTCTCTGCATCTCTTTCCATCTGACACAAAACGCCTCACAATCAACAGATGCTAACGTCAGTGATTTTTCAATTTGTTTTCAGCCCAGAGCGAGAGACCGAGGCGACGGGAGGGATGTGAACCCGGGCAGCCGAACAAAGACGGCGGGAGAAAGAGAAGGTGAGGTTTGAGGGTGAAAAGATGGAAGACACACATCCTCTTTTACTCACTTGTGCATTTATTCATTCCCAATGCAAACACAGACACAGTGACTCAGTGCTTAGTCACATATTGCTCCAAGGATGCATTTTTAAACATTTTTTTTCCTGCCCAGAAGAAGTTATATTCATAGTTGACGTCTCTGGAGGAAGAGTTGAGGGAGCAGGATGGGAGCTGCTTGATTTAGCTGCTCGTGTGGCCGTTACAACTGCTGCTGCTGTGACTGATGGTCCAGAGAGTTTCAGGTTCCTCTGCTGCTCCCAGCAGAGCCCGAAATGTGCTTTATCGTTGCTTTTGTAGTGACGAGTTTAGTTTTTCTTTCTGCGCCACATCAAATGTTGAATGTTGTACCTCTTCTCAGCGAATTAGGCTCATTTCACCATGAATGTATTTGTAGTCCTGTTTTTAAATGTTTCCGTGTCTGTAGCTTTAAATCTCAACGATCAGTTCTCGTGGAAACGTCACTGAATTATCAGCGCAGTCATACTTTCATGTGTTTAGTGAGCTTGACTGTAGTTGCGGTTATGAAGTTTAGCGGTGCAGAGTTTTAATTGACTCCTTCTCAGTCGCTACTTTTTTCGTCGTCTGACAGCAGAAATGAAGAAACGTGTAAATGACAGCAGCTTCATTTGCTATAATGACCTAAAAATGGAGCATTAGTGAGCACAGGGAGCAGGAGAGAAGCTCAACACCTGCTGAGTTTACTTTAGTGCAACAAGGAAACACAGTAAACCACCCAGTTACTGCTTTCAAAGTAAAGTTTCCACCATCTCTGAACGCCCCTCGGTGTTCCGGCTTCCACAGAGCTCTGTGCACATACCACTGAAGCTAACATCAATGTTAGCGACATTAGCCACTAGCGCTGAGGATGTTCCTATTGTTGTAAAACAAAAGTGATCCGCTGGGTCATCAGGTCCTTAGATGATGGGAGGGCATGTTGTGTTGACTCCTGCATCCGACAGCAGAAGCAGCTGCAGAAATGAAAGCCACTAAAAGCCCTTTTAGAACCTCTTTCGGACCTGTTTTGATGTAAAAACAAGTACTTACTAAAGGTAAGGGTTTGACATCATCGTCTAAGCAACACTCGGTGAAATGAAAAGGGTCAATTACAGGGTACGTACCTGCAGTGGAAAGCTGCCCATTGGTACACGTAATACATAAACTATTTAAATCGAATGGCAAAAACCTTTTAAATGTGAATAAGCAACTTGTCCTTTGTATCTGCACATCTATTTGTGTCGCGCTGACAGATACGTTGCACAAGTGGAGCGAAAAGAGAACAAACTGTGACGAGTGGTAATCATCCCGGCGCCGTGTCACGGAGGATGAAAACCTTCAAATATTGACGATGACTCTTTCACATTAAGTTGTGTAACAGTGACGAGGTGGAGAGGTTCAGCAGCAGCAGCAGCAGCAGCAGCTAATAATGACAGCATCTTAACTCCATCATGAGTCACTGCACATAAACAGTGAGTCAGCAGTGAGACGGAGCTCTGCAGTGGGCTGCTCTTCATAATGCTGGACAAGTGAGCTGTCATTGCTCCATGTGTCTCGCTGGTGTTTTAATTCAGTAAAGTCAGAGCTCTGCATTGTGTCTCATACTGACCTGTGTTTTAACCCCGGTTTGTTGCTTGTGTTTTATTGGTGTTTCTGCAGTATTTTGGAGCAGTGTTCAGTGGGGTGTTAACCCTCTAAAACAGGAAGTTTGTGTTGTTGTAAGCCAGGTTTGAGCCTTGGTTTGGTCCAACATTTAGTCGTGTTTTTGTCATATTTACAGTCCAGTATTTAGCTCTGGCTAGTCGTTCGGTGTTGTTTCAGTCCTGCTTCAGGCTAACATTAGCTGGTATTTTATCCCCGGTTCGGTCCAGTAGTCATTTGAATCTTAGCAGCGTTTAGTATGAGCCAGATTGATCCATGTTCAGAGGTACTTTTGTCACATTTTAATCTCAAGCATGGTCTGGTTTAGTCCAGTAGTCACTGGCTTTGTCCAATAATTTCTCTTCTGTCTCATATAAAATGATGCATTAGCCCCATTTGGTCTCGTATTCTCTGACCTTTTAGCTTTTGTTGTAACTTGTTGTTTATTGAATTCAAGTGATATTTGTCGATGTTGTGGTTTAGTCCTCGGCAGTTTCAGCCTCGTCTGTAGTTTGCTTGTATTGGAGCCTCTGTTTACAGCGATCTACCTCCTTGTTCTTGTTGGACCACTTTATTCCACATAAAGTGCACGCCTTGATCTGACAGCATTGATTTTCTGCCACTCCACACACTACTTTTGTTTTTAAAACACCACCAGTCATGCCTCCAGACGGGACCCATTCCTCTGTTACGAACGTCTTCCATTAAAGGTAAATTTTTCTCGTGCCGTTATTCCTGACATTCTGCCGTGAGGGATAGAAACGGAGCACTTTCTATGCTGCACAGGTTAATTGAGTGTTGTTTTTGCTGGTGCGGCGGCTGTTGGATGGACAGTATGCCATTATGTGCTGGCGTTTCTGCTAATTGTTTCTTTAACATTTCATAAAGCTTCGACGTGAGGGAACTTTAAGAAAGAGACTCTTAATGTATGAGAGTTTGGTGCCTCATCTGTATCAGTCAGGTTTGTGTTTCCCCCGAGCCGCAGAGAAACGCTGATCTTATTGTGATGTCCATCGTCACGAGTCGGTGCACCTTCATCTGCTGAGACACCAGTCTGTATCAGTGCGTTTAGAAAGCAAACTAGAGGAAGTGGTTCAGCAGCTCTCTGTGACCACTGCTGAGGCAGACTGTAGGTTTGGGGAGACACTGATTGTCATGGCAACAATGACTGTGCTTTTTTAAAAAAAAAAATGATTGTGACACTGTACATGCAGCTGTTGTGTGTGTGCAGGAGTGTTTTTACTTGCAAGTGACTGAATTCCTGCGGTGGGTTGGTAGCACATCTGTCACAGAGGCTCTGCAGGTTGAAATAGTCACAGCTGGACGTCTACAGCTTCATAGATTGACCGTATATCCAACCACAGCTTCACTCCTCACAGCTAGCAGCTGGATACTGCTGCAGATCTGCCTTTTTTAAATAAGTAAATAGCTCTAAATGCATTAAAGTGTCACAGGATATGTCCTCTGTGTAGGATCTGCGGTCTGTAGGTCTGTTCCTTACCTGGCTGTTTACCATAGCAGGACTTTATCAACCA
>NW_007578742.1:104525-107304 GCF_000690725.1 Stegastes partitus
ATAGCAGGTTTTCAGATTGTTAAGGGTCGGATTATCGAGTCATTTTAGTGCTTGACTGTCAACCTAACTGAGTAATTTTGGTGCCTTCAGTTAAAAAAAGCTTCTAACAAGTAGTTATTGTTAACGAGTCAACTAGAACGTGACATCTTCCTAAACCTAACGGTAGAAACAGCGAGTGAAAACAAAATGAAGTGTAAGGATGATTGCAGGGTGAGGGCAGGTTTCTGCCTCATTTTTGGGAGACGGGTTTGGATCTGTTGATGTGAATCAGAGGGACTGTAAAGGATACTACAAGGTGATTTAGAAGCAGTCCTCAGAAACCCTCTCGCTGTGACCATTCAGGGACTCTCTTCTGGTAACCTTCAGCACCGTTCGAAGGTGAAGATGTTTACAAAAAAGAGCAATGAAAAATGTTGCTCATTTAAAGGGAGCGAGACGGAAACAAACTGCTACTGCATCATGGAAATGAATTGTTTTCTGGAAGGTGTTTCTTGCCCTGGAGCCAAATTTATAGGGACTTTTTTTTCTTCCTGTTCTGTCTTCTGTTGTTCTGTGTGAGAAAAGTCCATAAACACACAATTTACACCACCGAGAGTAAAAATAATAAAACAGCATCACAGCCACAGAATAACAATGAGAGCGTTGCCGTTGCTTCGGGCCGCTTGCTAGTTAGTTTTCCGATCAGCCACCCAGAACATATTGGAGTACGTGTTTGTCTCAAATTATCTGCCGCGGCCTGTTGGGGGCAGGAGCTGCATCCATGTGTGAATATTTGAAAATTAGAAGGTAAAGAGTGAACGGAAAGCAAACATAAGGTGCATTTGGCCCAATTAGGTTTCATTTCAGATCGAGTTTTTGCACCTTGAAGGGCATTTAAGGACAATATGATGCACAAAGCCACATGTGTGCCACAAACGCCTCATGACACACTCTTGGACACTTGGAGTGCATGTCGTTTTTCACCTGATTGATCCTGCAGGCCAGAGGAGATGAGTCGCACTCTCCTGCCAGGTGAACAGGCCCGTGAGTGCCAGAGCATTTCTAATCCTTTCTGAAGAGCTCCATGGGAAATGACAAGGCAGGAAATCAAAGCGCAGTTTCCAGTGTTTCAGATTGAGCGAGCAGCCGATGAGGACAGTTTCATATTTAACACGCTTCAGTTTTCGCCAAGTTTCCTCGTCATACATGAACTCCGTTGTGTTCGCTTTTCAGTTCATTTTTTTTAAATATTGGGAATGAATCAAATTAATTCATGCCATTTCACTGAAGTAGCTCATCGAGGCAAACTCCCAGAAATGTGTCGGTGACGCTGGACTTAGCTTCGGCTTCTCACTCTTTAAGGTCTTCGTTTTGCTTTTACGTCCAGTCAAAACGTTTGGAGACAGTTTTAGGGGAAAATCAATTTGTATTTCTGAAAGTGAGACAAATGTTGTTTGTGCTTGATTGATTTTTGGAAATTTTCTTCTTGTGTCAACAAAGCCACCCCTCTTATAATCAGTGCAGTGGATCTGAATCTATAGGCAGCAGGCGTTTAGCTTAGCTTAGCAGATATTGGTGTCTTTTTTTTTTTAGATGTTGTTTTTCTCTCAACAGAGACCATTTGTGGAGCACGTCAGTCAGTGCAACATGTGTGTGCTGTAGCTGTCACAGCAGCATTTCTGATTTCTCCATTGATCTCAAACTGGAGCACAACTCAAAGTGCACTCCAGTATCTATACATCCGTACTATACAGTATGTCAGGAAAAAGATTTAGTGTGTCCCAATATATAGCGTACTAAAAAACATACCAGCAAGTCCTCCCACATCTGGGGAGATGTTGCAGGTTGCACGCCAGCGGGCTTTTTGATTATTTTGACCCACAATCCTGTTATGTCACAGCGGTTCCTTTAAGTACAAACAACAGCACTTTACTGTCTCATCAGTCCAGTTGTCTCATTTCTAGATTATGCTCTTTACAGCAAATACTTTTTACCCAGCAGCTGAGCAGCAGCAGACCTAAAAGAATGGTGAATCTTAAACTTGCATCCTTCAGGTGGCCACAAACTCAGCTTAAAGTGTTGTTGGTGTTGCTCCTTGTCTGTGTGTAAAGTGGAAAATGCTCGTTTATCTTGAGATATGAGGCGATAGTCTTTAAGCTGCTGGTTCCGCTGCTTGCAAGTGGCAAAAAAACCCCCAAAACAAAACAGTCGGTTTGATTTTAAAATAGTTTATTGCATGGTTTAATCAGGAAACCAACATTCCTCCATGAAACAAGGTTTTAAATCAAAGTGCATCAGATATAAATGAGTACATGTGCGCTTACAACATTCTGTCACTTCACATTCTAGAATTAAAGCTTTGAAAGGTTCAGTTTTTTTTTTTTTGTAGTTTTACTTCATTTTCTAGTAACACCTTCTTTTTAAAATGCCCGCAGCAACAGTCACAATTAGAATGGTTCGAAGACAACTGAGAAAATAGATATATTTATTCACCCCTGAGCTATGCGTGTATTTATTAGTAGGCAGTCTGTAAAAGTAGAAAAATAAAATGCAGTCACGTAAGGTAGACGTACCCGAAATGTGTACTCGGAGTACAACATTTATGTTCCATTCAGGAACGGCCAACAAACGCATGAAGCACCAGAGCCAGAACAGACAGAGTGATGAAGTGAGTGAAGTGGATCAGGTTTTCACCAGCACCAGCACAAAATTCGTCGTTACAGGGCGTTCTGGGGGGGAATGGTGGGTCGCGGGTGGTGTAGTACGGTGGGTAGCGGGTGGGGTACGGTGGGTAGCGGGT
>NW_007578742.1:107560-129904 GCF_000690725.1 Stegastes partitus
GGTGGGGTACGGTGGGTAGCCGGTGGGGGAGTATGGTGGGTTGCGGGTGGTGGGGTACGGTGGGCTCCCGGTGGGGTACGGTGGGTCATCGGTGGTGAAGGGGGGCGGTGTGGGGCAAGTGAAGTTTAAGTCGCTGTCATTGCCTCGGGAGGTGAAGGTGATGAAGCCAGGTGGCATGCCAGTGACGGTGGCTTCGATCCATTGCTGGTACCGGCTCACGAGGGTGTAGACTCCAGGACCTCTAGGGGTGGCGCAGTCGTAATCCCCACTCAGAATTCCACTCTGGATCCAGCTGGAGTTGGGACCGTTGCTGTTCACCAGAGGCCCCCCGTAGTCTCCCTGTCGAAATAAATTCAGTTGTCATACATGGAGGTATGGGTGGAGGTCATACATAGTCCAGTACAGGTAGTGAATCACAAAGACTGTAGTTTAGAGTGTAGCTTATGCACGGTTAGAAATGTTGTGCCTCCGGTTTCACAGATTCACGTTTGCTGTGGCATTTTTGCTGGTATCTGATTTGGCAGTTCTCCATCATATGTCGTAACTCTATTACGTGGAGCATCTTGATAAAAAGTCTGACATGTAAGAAATGGATCGCAGATCAAATCCCGCCCTGCTGAAGTACGAATCTCAAACGGTGGCTCTTGTTGTAGGGCGACATGTGCATATCTGACCGGGAGGTATCAGAAGAATTATACCGGCTCCATCTGATACCTGAACCATCACCCTGTCATTGACAAGACGTTATATAACAAATACACAAAGAAGTAGTGGTTACCCGACATGAGGCCTGTCCTCCAGCGCAGATCATGTTCCTTGTGACGTTAGGTTGCTCGCATTCGCACTGACGCCGTCCAAATCTTGGTATATTTACTTGCTGCAGAACGTTGGGGTTTGAACCAAAGTTGTCTAGTTGGAAAGATTTCAAAGCAAAGAGCTTTAAGCAAATAACTTAGCAGCAGCATTGAAGGAAAAAAAAAAAAAATGTAGCTTACCAGTTGAACCAAACCCAGTGATGAAGCTAGTCCCACTGTAAAAAGTACTGTTAGCTGCGGCGAGGCAGACGGGCCGGATGTAGTCTGTAAAATTGACCGGGGCCGACAGCTTCAGAAGACATATGTCATTGTCGTACGTCTCCGGGTCGTATGCCGGGAAGCAGACGTTGGCTACAATTCCCCGAGAGACTTCGTTGGGGTTGACACCCGACACGGTCTGGAGTCCCAGACGAACCATTGTGTCATTGATGTTCATGCTAGACAAACAAACAAACACACAAAAGAAGTTTTAATGCTTTAGAGCCCAGTTCACATCCACTTCAAGGTTCATGTGATCTAGAGTCTACCCACATTGGGACTGAATGTGCAAACAAGTCAACCAAAATCAAACATTCTTTCTTCGCAGGCACAATAGGAACAGACGTTTTGTTGTGTTCTTTTTACTTTTCAGCTGTTTGGATTTTTAAAAAGTGATCTAACGTGAATAATGAGCTTTACAGATACTATGAGTTGGGTTTTCTTGTCTGTCTTTATGCCAAGTTTAACAAACTAGCTGCTGACTGTTTAACACAGAATTCCTGGCAGTACCCGCCGCAAACAGGTTTTCAACTGAGATATCGATCATAGACGCTTAGCATCTGAACTACAGCACTGTTCAGGTGAAAGTCTAACAATAATAATATTAAATTTGAATTCCAGCATTTCTGAATGTCCTTCCAGCTTCTCCAGAGCTCCATCCTATGTGGCATCAAGCTACTGCTAACATGAACAACTTTAATATGGAGGATTCTCCTACTGTTGTGTTAAAAACAAAAGTGATCTGCTGGGTCTTCAGTTCCTCCAACGAGCGCATGAAGACTCTTGCGTTCACTTTTTATGACCTTTGCTTGGGGCTGAGACATTTTAGAGTAGCGGAAGTGGCTCGAGAAAGTAAATAAACCTGATGGAGTTGACGAAGTTTGAAGCTGGACAACTTCTTCACACAGACGCTGAAGAAAATTCTGACTGGCTTGTAAAACTGGGAGGCCGTTTTTCTTTTTCGAGAGGGGCTCGAGGAATGGCAGTCTCAAGCATCGTCACATGCTTTTTACAGCTTTACTTTTAAACTGCAAAGTTTCTAAAATGCACGAAACACTATAAATATATAAAGATTCTCACTGCATTTTAAAATGACCAACAGTGAAACATGCTATGTTGCGATGACCACAGAGGGTCCAGAGCTCGTAGAGGCCTGAAAAATGGATCTTTAAAGTTCCTCATTGTAGATTTTATAATTGTTAATCTCCTACTTAGTAAAAAATTGATGTACACGTATATTTTGAAAGCTGTTATCTCTAAAAACCAATTATTTAGTATCTTATCTCTGTGAGAATTTTTCTTTTTTTGTTGTTTTTGTTTGTCCTGCGATGTTCTCGGTGCGTTGGAGTTGCAGATATGCCGGCAGGTATTCGTCGCCGGTGGAATGTTGTCATAGGTGCAGCCTGTTGTGACAAGAATCGGCTTGTGGGAGACGATTTGTTTGACTTTTAAAACGTGCTTTCAGCGACAACAAACACGAGACTAAGTTCATTGTAGCGTGAGCAGCTGAAGTTATGCGCAGTATTTTATCCGCGCCATCACTCGACTCCTCACCGTGCCGTGCAGTATGCGGCTGTCAGCACCCACTCGTCGGTGATTAGGGAACCTCCACAGAACACGCTGCCGTTAGCGCTCAAAGCAGCCTGCCAGGGCCAACTTCCCGGAGTTGCGTTTCGAACTCCAGCGTTGTAGCTGTTGACCATGGATCTCCCGCAGGCTGACAAAAGAGAGGAGACGATAAATAAATCAGGGAAAACGTGCAACAAGTGCTCATACATCAGTTGTAAAAAAAGTCTGTCAGTTAGAAGTGACCGTATGTATTCATACCCTCCCATTAAAGAAAAGCAAAATTCACAATAGTCACTCGAAAAACTAGAAACTGAAAAAAGTAATAATAAATAAAAATTTGCTAAATTATAATTTAATGAAATGAGACACTACTTTTGAATTGTGGTTGAAAAGAATATTTAAAAAATAATAATAAATAAATAAATTGGGAGTTACAGAAAACACCTGATTGGCTCAAAGGGTTGTTCAACAAAATATTAGTTTATGGGTCCCATCATGCTTGGTTTTTTTTTTGTTTTTTTTTAATATTTCTGTCACAATTCAAAAGCAATGTCATGATTTTCATTAGATTTCTTTTTATTTATTATTACTTTTGTCACAGATGTTTTTTTTCCTTCTTTAATGGGAGGCTATGAATAACTTTGCAGATTCCCAGGTGACCTTAAACCTATGGTTAGATTTATTCAACTAAAAATATTAAATCATTTTATTCATTGTCAGGTTCAAGAATAAATTATTGAGTCGTGTCATGAGATAAGTTGTGACTTGTCAGGTGAACTTGTAGATGTTTAACAGTGCTGCCTCTAATCTGTTCATTTAACTAGGCGCTAGTTATCTCTGATGTATTAAATATATCTTTTTCTATTTGTTTTTGTAATATTTTTTGCTCAGTTTAAGTTTTATCTGATTTGAAATTGAAAAAAAAAAGTCGTATGTGTATCTGGACAGTTGCATATATATATTTTGTTCTTCATAAATTTTGGATTTTAACATTTCTGATTACATGATTGGCTCTTTTTTTTGGGATTTTATGGCTTGTGCAGGTATAGATCCACGTGATGTTGTCGTGTTTTTTGATTATAGCGGCAGCAAAGTGTTCTTCTAATTTGCTGTTCACAGCTTCTGTTTTATCCACTTGACAGATGACAGTTGATGACAAGGGAACCTGGCAGATGTCCAACCTGGACGACACAATGCGCTGCCACGCCTCGTGTTGACAGACACATGATGGCATACAGTCACATCTTTTTCTTGTCACTGAAACATGAGATCCATGTTTCGTATTGTATTCATTTACTGACGGGAGGAAACAAAACCTGAAGAACTTGTACAATTGCTCTTATTCAATCGCTTACCGGGCTGCTGTGCATGACAACCTGAAATATGAAACACAGAGACAAAAGGTGAGATGATGACTTGCATTATGTGCATGTGTCACGACACAGATGAGGTCAGAGGTTGTGAGCAGGACGTTCTGTCGACTTCAGAAATACAGCAGCTGACTGAGCAGGACTTTTTCTTCACTTTGGTCAGAACCTACTAACTGAATGTAAAAACTGTCCCACCAAGTAAATCCAAAGTCAAAATCCCGAAGCAAAGTTTCAAACTGGAACTGGAACAAACTGGAACTCCGTCACCTCTGATATTAACGACGTTCACGTTTGACATGAAGTCTCAGGCTGCTCAGGTAAATAAATCAGTGAATTCTAACAGCTGATGACATTCATCTGCCTAATTTATTCATCCTCGCCATCAGTTGAGAAGTTTGCGATGAACTGCTGTGATGTCGGACTCCCAGAATGCTTTGAGAGCAGGAGACTGTAAAGAACACAGGCCTATCTAATGCTAATCGCCTGATCGCTTATTTAAGTTGACCCCGACTTATTAGAATCGTTTCCACCTGAATTCAAAACAACTGGATGCGACAACCGGAAACGTCACATTTCAGCGCTGATTTCTACAGTTTGCTCTGTTGTTGACCATGTCGGAGAATCTCCTCACGCTAACGTCATGGTTGTAGCTGCAACGTTAAACACAGCAGGGGCACATCTTAGCTTCAACCCAAATGAATAAGAAGATCCCAATAACTTGGAGATTTGTCAGATTTGCTGCAAAAATGTAGAAATGATTTAACAGCAATTATATGTCTCAGAATTAAAAAAATGTCTTGATAATGACGGCGTCAGGTTCTTTAAAATCACAGCAATCTAACACATGAATAAATATATATTGCTTGTTCATGCAAACTTCATGCAATCCACAAATGTTCTGCAAAGTGTCCTTTAGCACAATGTGTGACCAAAAGGTTGCAGGAAAAATCGAATCCACCAATTTGTCGATGTAAAACCCGCAGAAGTGAACTTGAACAAACGTCTTGTCAGATGTTACAGACAGGGATTCTGATTACTGTCTGAATATTGCACGAGATGTGTGTTTGAAATACGGCAGTGTGGAGCTCTGATTACATCATAACATCAGGAACTGTACTTTTACCCACAGGTATTTGTGAAATGACACACAAGCCTGACTTTGTGCTATAATGTTACACAGAATAGTTTTAAAGAGCTGCATGCACCTCTAATTAACCTTCTTCCAGCCCTGATATAAGCTCCCAAATATCGACAATTTGCATCACTCTCAAGAAAAATCATTTTCCCCTCACCTGTGCAGAGCAGGAAGCTCATCAGCGTGACCCCCCACACAACCTGCTGGAAACCCATCTTGACCTGCACCTGCGTCGCCTCATCTTCAACATTAAATACCAAATTCTGAATCCGCGGCTCCTCCCACTGTGTCGTAGCAGCGCTCGCATGGCTCAGTGTCGCTCAGCGTTCTGGGGTTAAAAAAAAAGAAGAAAGGTGGTCAAACTTGTTGGTCTTGATGCCTGAGGTTTAGGGCAATGACTTTCTACAAAAGCAACCCACTGGAGGGATGCGCTCATTGTACCGTGGAGGTGAAAGAGGCGAAACCAAATATTCCACAAAGGTCTGCCGCTGCTTTGTTGACGGTCATGTGAAGCTGGAAACCTTGAGGCCAATAAGTTTCACACAGTGGCTTTGTCACATTATCTAGGTTCTAAAATCAATTGATACTTTGATTTTTGACGTTTTCATTCCATATTTGATTGCTTTCATGGGTGAAATCATTTATTTAAGGCTCGAGGTGATCAGAAAAACGGAACGAGCAGCAAATCTGCGCTATTTCTTCTTTCAAAGCGTGGTTCTCACTACTTGTGCTTGTTTGACAGTAACCCATTGTGGAGAACAATAAACTTCTTCTTGTTCTGCTCCAAGTGCAAACTTCTCCAAATAAAAAGGGATGCACCTTCTGTTTTTAAAGTTTCACGTGACTGAAGCGTGGCTGGCCCTCTAACTGTTATTTGCACAGAATCAATTGTTTGCTTGTCACTTATTATTCTTGTTGTAATCTCTACTTTAAAGGCTCCGTTGTTTGCTGAGGGTGAGGGTTTGTTTTTGTTTTTTTTATACAGTGACAAAGTGCAGTACTCGCCCTTTGTCTCCAGGCTGAATAGAAAAGGGTGAGGCTGACTTTTTATCTGCATCTAGAGCTGCACGAATATGGTCAGAGGGATCATCTGGATTATATAATCAACATGAATATGATTTTTTTACAATTATAAATAGATTTTTCAGACTAAATGCTTCGTACATTAGCAAGAACACGGCACAACGTAGACGCAATGTGCTGCTTATTTAAATGCCAACTATTTACATCAAAATTAATTTTTCACCTGAATTCATTCGTCTGAACCTTCAGCCCAGCTCAGTGCGTTTAGTTGTGCACTTTTTATTTTTTGTTATCATTAAAATTATTAACCGTGTACCTTGATGAAGTGGTTGCATCACCTAAAAAGATCAATAATTGTCTGACTGAACTAAAATCCTACATCATGCCACCTGAAGGATTCCCAGAGCAGCAAACCTGCACTGCTTCGTCTCACACAGCACATTTTTAGGATGTTTATCTTGTAATCTGTCACTTTCCAGCATGTCAACAACCAAATAACTCCACTTATGTTCTGGAGCTGCTTCAGGGTGCATCTGCCTGTTTTCTGCCGTCGGACCAAATAACACGAAGAGAACAGCAAATCCCCTCACAGACCTTTTAAACATACCTCATTTCCAACCCTTAAAAGCTCTGGCCAACGCTCAATCATGCAGCATGGCACCGCAAAATCAATAAAGTCTCATTTTGTTTAGTGTCTGGCTGCGTGCTCGTGTTCGACAGGGAAGAAAGAGTTTAGACTATTTTTAGTTTTACGTCGTGTCCACTGTCTGATGAATTACACGCAAGGTGGAGGACATAATGATCCCTCATTTACGTGTGATTATCATGTAGTTTAACAGCCTTTTAACACACACGGTCCAAAGCACAGCGAGAGAAATATTTACAGTGGGCCCAGAAATAATGAGGAGCGTTTTATTCACAGAGGCTGGCAGAAATTATACACGGTTGATATATTATTACGTAGCTTAACCGGTCATTTGTCTTTACTGTATAATACGTTTGGATTTGTATTTTTAAAATGTCAAGAAATGAGTCGTCATTGTCAGTAAACGGCGCAAGGATTCAAAATAAAACAAAGTTGGCGTGATAGTTTAGAAATAAAATCCTGTGTGTAGAAACGTAAGCAAAATATTTAGCAGCTGAAAAAGTTGACTTTGTGTTTAATTTGGATTATTTTCTCCTCATGTTGGGTCAGTTTTGCCTGTAACAGCTAATTTGTGGACTCAAATCAATCAGTCATTCTTGTGGCCCCGAGTCTCCCAAAAATATGCAGAAAGCAATAAAATACCTGGCAGAGATCGGTTAATTTCATATATATTAATGTATCCGGTGGGAAATGTTTCCCTCAAAGCTAAAGAATGCAGTTCTGCAAGTGAGTGAGACGGCGATAAAGCTTCAGACGTGAGCTGTCGTGACGGCTCTCATTGTTCCGCTTGATTTGTTTGCAGACGACATACCGCACATGCATTATCAGCTCTTATTTCATGAGAACATTTTCACAACAAACTTAAAGAAATGAAAGACAGATATGGGACGAATGTGGCCAGACGTGTTGTGCCGGCCCGTCGAAGGGATCTCTGTGGAAAGTGAAAAGTCATGAAGGCATGACGACGTATCGGCGGCACATGTCGGACGTTACGTAACGTTTTAGGCAAGATGCAGATCAAAGAGAGTAAAGATTGGTGTTTAATTCTGACCAGGATAAGAGTTTTAACCTGTAGCACGACACAGTTGAAACTTGTGAAACCAATTCTCTTCCAAAATGCTCCGTTGACTGCATGTGCATTTCTTTGGCAGAGACTCGGAGGAGAATCGGTGTCGCAGAGACGGACAAAGGCGGGAATGGTAAAGACAAAGACGGGAAGAAAAGCAGAGGTATGCAAATTTAAGCTGAGAATAGACGTCGAGGCTGCGATCGGTGAGAATTGAGCGAGGTTGATTGTGGCTCGATGTGCGGCGGTGAGACTCGTTTGCGGTGATACTGATGATTTGATGCAATCACATGAAACCGCCTCGCCCCTCTCAATCAAACGGGCAGGGACAGAGGAGAATATTGATTGGAGGTGAGCTCCGAGCGGGGAAGGCTTTCTCTGTGTGTGAGTTGGAATTCACTCAAGAACCGAATCCTTTGTTCTCGTATTTTAACCTTCCTCCGGCGCCGGTTATTTTGGTCACACAGCCAAAGGGAGGAGGGGGAAAAAAAGGTCATTTACATCCACTCAAACTTTGACTGATGATGCCACCTGATGGAAAGTGATGAGTCACTCAGAAATAATGGCCGTGCCTGGTGGAAGAATGAAACGGTCGTCCCCACGTTGCCACGCACCTTGTTTGTCCAGACAGGCCGCTGGAACAAAAAGTTGTGTTTTAAATCTTTCAGGGGAAGACTTGTATAAATACTTAAGCAGTGATCGTAGTGTGTGTAGCTTTTTAAAAACCTTTTGGATGACATTTAATTTAGAAGTCACTCTCCACGTCTTTGGTTCACGCAAATGATCAGCAAAGTTTGTTTTACTTGAATCAGCTGCTACGTAACAATCACTGAGCCGAGGGGAAGGTGTGGCACAAACAAAGTCTCACAGATGCTGCTTCACACAGGACTCGTTTTATCACCGCGCTTCTGTGTTTGGTGAAATGTTGTGGGCAATTTACGGGTACATTTTTTCTCGACAAACTACGGATGTGGCACATTTGCAATTGATTAAAATCTCAGATAAGCTCCGCAATTATTACAAAACACCACGTGTCCCCAGATGAAACTGAGGCTGAGGAAGGAGGGATTATATATGTTTTCATTTTGTCATGAATCTCAAGAACAGAGGATCTTCCCAAACACGTCAAGAATTTATGCCCAATTTGGACAAAATGTTAAGTGCTCAATGGGATAAAATGATGACATTTTATATCCAGACAGTCAAACTACACTGATATAATGTTCTGCAACACATTATGTCATCAGCAAAACTCGGGATCAGAAGGATGTATTGTGGCCGTATTTCACATTTGGTCTAATTTGGTGACCCTCATATTCTTTGTTGCTGTGAAGAAGGATTTGTTGTTTATTTGATGCAACATCCATATTTGCAGAACTGTCAGCTTTGAGCTCCTTTAGCGTTAGCGTTACCAGCCAGTCATGCACACTTTAAAGTCTTCCCAACATGTTTTGTATGAGCCACGACAGACAGTGATGTGAACTGCAACTTGGCTCGTTGGTGGAGTCCTGAAACCAGGAGGAAGTAATTCTGAGTTTGGCACATGTCTCGCTTTTGGCCGCAAATTTAAATTGAAAGTGTGGCTTGCATTCTTGATTACACCACATGTATTCGGTGCCTTGGGTGAAAGAGGAGCGCTCCGGTGTTGTGTGAGGTAGCTAAACACAAACAGTAATATTCCCGGTGCTTCAGGCTGCAGCCGCTTCAGTATGACATTTATAGTCTTGCCAGCTTCATAATCCACAGGTTGTTTATGTGCTTTTTCACATGTTGACGTCCTGAATGCAGATGACAGTGGAGATTTCCCTTTTCTCCATAAAGTTTTCATTTGTTCTTCTGAAACAAACAAACACTTGAGAAAAGAAAGAAGTAGCAGTCGGTGATGTTAAGTGCACCTGATTCTCACCTCCTGTCATGAACTGTGCAGTCGTCCTCAGATGTATTCATCCCCTTCTATTGAAGAAAAGGCAAAACTCACAATAGTCAGTCAAATAACTACAAACTGAAATAAGCATTAATAGATAATCCTGGACAAATTCAAGCACTCAACAGGTGCAGAAGTCTCACTGAGAGTTACAGAAAACACGGATGTCTTTTTCCTTCTTTAGTAGGAGGGTATGAATATGTTTGAGGACGACTGTACACTTGATTATGATTTTCGACAGGATGAGTTGTGTGACTTTGGTCATCCTTTAACTTTAACTGAACCTATTAGCACACGTTAACATGCTGCTGTGATTATTAGTGTTTAAAGCTCTGTCGACACTTTTTGTAAAGCTGTGAGTGTCCACATATGTCCTAATGCTCCATCTGCTATAAAACCACCTGCTGCAAATAAAAAAAAGCCTAAATTAATAAAGTTGAGCCCATTTACGAGGTATCTTATTTTCAACAACAAATCCTACGTGCAGACCACAGACTGCATAAAAGATGGACGTAGCTGCCGTGACGTCACCCGTTGGTTTCTGCACTGAGAAAATGAAGCCAGGGTTTTGCTACTTCCTGGTTGACATCTTGGATTTTTGGAGCCAGTGACGCAAAAATCGTCGGAGGGGGGCGGAGCCATAGGAGCAGCAATTGGTCAGACGCCCACATTTACTGCCTCGCTTCGTCTGTATGGTCGCTGCCGACTGTCAATCAAGCCAGCCACGCCCCTTGCCCCGCAAAATGTTGACGATTTTTAAAAAATTCAGTATTGATTTATTTTCAGATTGGCCACCTGATCTCTGGACTTGACCATGAAAACTAATTTTTAAAAAATCCTGACCTGTAGGAATGCAGTATTTCATGATCTGTGATTACTTCTTTTCCAGTTCATTTCTATGGGAGCCAGGGCTTTGTGGAGCCAGGACTAGTGGACGTAGTGATACTGCAGGTTTTTGACACTTCCAGGTTGGCTTCATTTTTCGGGGCCGGTTGCTACGTCCATCTTTTATACAGTCTATGGTGAAGACGAGGACAAAAATGTTTCCATTCTAGCGTTGAGTTGTGCTTTCGCAACTAAATCATCTCAGAGCTTTAGTGACAGATTTTTAATGGCTCCCTTTAATCCCACCAACACCTCGAGCCAAGCGTCGCATTGTTTACTGTAATTCCAACCGAGTTACTCACTTCCCTAAAACCGCTCTGGCGAGCCGCCACCTCGCTGCCGTCATCGTAGCCGAGCGCGCGGCCAAGTCTTGTGCACATACATCTCTGGTTCCTCAAGAGTCTGTACCTTCGGCAGACTTCAGCCTCCGGTGCTGATGAATCACATCCACTGCCAATTTCCATATTTCTCTGCCTCCACTTACACTCAGAGCAGCAACATCCTGATTGGCTCGTTTTTCAAATGCAAATGCTCCCCGTGCCGTTCTGTAAATGAGGAAATGATAAAGGATTTCGGTGGTGAGAACTTGATTTGAGCGGCTGCAGAGCTTTAGCTGCTGTTTTCGAGGATCTGGGCCTTAATTTGTGTTTTTTTTTTTTAAAAATGACCAAAAACCAGAAGATGAGCAGGTGCACCAGGCATTCAGTTAAAGCCTTTGCTGGTGGAGTTATAAAAATGTTCCATCACCACTCAGTCTGATACAAACAATCTAGAAGGACAACTGTTTCAATGCTATGTGATAGTTATCTACACATCTATTAACACATTCCAAACAGGAGCTGCTGATTAAGCTTTAATGCTTCCAGTTTGCTATTACAGGCCGACACAACATCACTAAAGTACCTGTAGCTCACGTTAAAATCTATTTGATGAGCTTTTAAAGGGTCTTGCTCTCCTCACGCCTTTAATTTACTGTATTTTCCCCCCTATTGTCATACTGACTCATGTTTGGGAAGGACTTGGGTGTTGCCATGTTTCGCTTGGAATTATTACAACTCCGATATCTACTTTAATATCTAAAAATGATGTTTTGACTGGAAGTGAAGCCGCCACAGAATGGAGTAGATGGAAGTGCACAGTGTCCCGTTGAAGTTCTGGAGGCTCCAGTGTACAAATCATGAAAAGATGCGGAGCTGATGAGGACAAATGTCTTTGCACAGTTAACTAAAATGGACTTAATTATATGTCATTTTAAGTCTTAATACAGTTTAAAGTGGCGAGTTTTATAAACGCTCACCCCCAGTACAGTTATCATGAGCTACAGAGACCAAAACGGTTTTACGTACCAGGCTGAAAATGTGTTTATTCCTGCTGTAGAGTTGGACATTTTAACATGGGGGCCTATGGGGACGGACTCACTTTTGGAGTCGACGTCAAGTGGCCATTTGAGGAACTGCAGTCCTTGCTTCCAGGTTGTTTTTGTTTTTTTCAGCTTTTAAGAAAAACTTTACTAATTTCAGTCATCGGTAGCTGCTGTGGTCACAAATGACATTTATTTTGCACATATTTTAGCTGCTAATTGGATCAATGAATCGACAGATGACCCACGTCGTCTTCAGTTAAAAGAGCAAAATCTGAAAAACAGAATTGTTCGACCAACCTGGATGGATTGCTTCAACATGCAGAAGTTTGCACAGATTTAAATAACGAGTGGAATTAATCCCAGTGGTTTAAGGAAATGCACTCAAAATATTTCCTCTCATATGAGCATCATTTTAAGAAAAGTTTCCAGTTTTTCCAGCTGAAGCATTTGCTTTACCCAAACATAGAATGTAAAACAGGACATTGTCATTAGATATTCCTTCATTTTCTCTTCTCTGCAGAAAAGTCTGAAGTGAAGTCATGACCTGCAATGCGAACCGAGAATTAAACCTAATTTTTGCACTTTTGCAGGAATTTAAATACCGGTTTAACGGAACAAAATGTAATCTGAATGTGATAGAATCCACAAAAATAAGCTGCCGTTGCCAAAGCAGAGATCAGATAATCAGATGTATTCAGAACAGCACCTCACTTCAGCTCAAACACCTTTTTTAGAGCCGTACCGGACCGGAGCGGGTCCAGCTGCCCGTTGACCCTCCGCCCAATTGCTTCGTCATTTCATGCTCCTTCCCTCGAAGCAAATTCGCTGCCAGATGGCACAAATCTCCGTTATTCAGCTCTACAATTCCTTACCTCCTCAAAGTACTGATTTTTTGAAAATAGCCTCTTTAAAACTCTTTTTTTTCTCTCCTCTGCCTTGATGAAACTGCGATAAGACCATCACGCTGCTCCGTGACGCATCGCACTCGAGCTCCCTGCTTCCATTTCGGCGCTCGTCCGTGTCTGAGTCATTGTAATGGAGACGGCACCGCTGCAGCTGTCGGCTCATTTGTCTCGGCTTGTACATGTGTCCGGTCAATATATCGACAACCGCTTTGCCCATGCAAGCAGCAGCCCTGCTGATAATCCCCAGGCCAACGTTCAGACTTAACTCTGTGAGTGAGAGAACAAGAGGTACGTGTGTGTGTGTGTGTGTGTGTGTGTGTGTGTGTGTTTCATCACTTGGCATCTGATTGCTTTCTTTTTTTTTTCTTTTTGGTGAAGGAAAAGAAAATGATGCATCAAGATGTGCCTTATCCGTGGGCACCAGTCACATGGCCTGAATTCATTTGCATTTTGATGCACTTGAATGTAAATTGAAACTGTCTTCAGGAGGAAAATGTTGATCACGGCAAGACTTAAAACGACTTATTTCTTTTTAAAGAGCCTGACATTTTATTAGCGGAGGATGTGGCTCGCAACACACTGTGACATAAATATGGAAAACATCCACTTTTGTTTCCTTGATTTCTCCTGAATGTTCGGTTTAATCATTTCCAAACCTAGAAGTGTTTTGGGCGGTAAGCGACGCCTCCAGTTCTAAAATACAGACTCGTTAATTTCATTCAACCTTCATTTAAATCTTGAAATCATGTTCCCTTAGCTAGAAACGGTAAAAACACAATGAAGAACTGTTAAAACTAGAGGTGGGCCACTTATCAGATCAGAGAGTCACAAGTTTATTTAATTATTGGTGTGTTTTTGTTTGTTTTTAATTCTTTAGCAATGTCCCTGATTGGTTACACGTCACAGATAATAACCAATTAACAGTAAATATATTTGTAAAATCAATTTGCAAAGTTTTGTGTCAAAGGTTGTGTCATTCCATATATTTCATAATAGATTTTCATCATTTTGTTGTATCTGGCGGGCTTTGAAGTGGTCCCCAGGTAAAAGGTTCCACCTGGTTTGGAGTTACGCCCCGAGGCTGTTCTCAGTGTGACGTGAACAACTCCCCTATGTAAGCCGGTCCGTCTGGAGGGGGATTCTCTTTGGCTTCGGATCCTCTCACAGGCGTCTGAGATGTTGTGCTTGTTTTAAAAAACTTTTTTATATCTGCGGAAGATTTCTTCATCGTCTTCACAGTCCTCGGCTGCAAATCATTTATCGTCCTCGGTGTTAGTTTCAGCCTTGAAAAAAAAACAACACATAGATGGACGTCTAGTTAAAACCGGGTCCGTTCAGCAGTGGAGTAGTTTGTAGTCCTGGTATCAGTGTGTTAAATTTTATTGTGTGCAGTAAAGTATTCGAAGTGTGTGCAGCACTAAAGTAAAGCAGTTTGTGCACCGGACGGCTGATCACTTAAACGAGGCGACTAATGATAGCGAGACCAGTTCACTCAGGAAGTGATCAAAGAAATTGTTTTTCTTTCTTTATTTTTATTAATTTAAGGCACTGCAAATATGTCATATTACACACAAGACATTCCTGACTTGACTCTTGAGCTCTCTCCTTCTAGCCACGAGCTGCAGGACTTTATGTTGTGGTAAATAAATGAAGCCACAGCGGGTGAAAACGTCCCTGGTGCTCTGCAGGCTGCTCCAGGTCTTAGATCCCTCAGCAGCTCGGCGGTCGACGTGGCCACAGAGCTCCTGCAGCCAACCTCCTGTGTTTTGTGTTTTAGTTGCTGGATCAGAGGTTTTTGCGCCTGGCCATGATCTCTGGTGGGAGGGTAAGATTCTGGTCTGGATCAGCCTTGATAAAGTCCCAGGCTGCATCCAGTCGGCCTGATTTTCTCCTTGCAGTTGCCCTCTTTGGTAGCTTTCCTGCCGGTACAAAGGCGTCAGTGTTTGAGCATCCAGGAGGGAGTTCTTCTTTCTTCAGGCACCGATGCCTGTTGGACCCGGCTGCGCCTCCAGGTGTAGAGCCCTCAGGTGAGGCTGTGAGTTTGTGCTGCAGGGTTGCCGTGGGGTTTGACACAGGCCACATTCCTTTCTTTACATTTGCACACAGAAGCTTCAGGTATCTGGAAGGACTCACCAAGAATAGAAAGTAAATATACAGCACGATCGAGCCGGTGGGAGATATTTTTGGATCAATTTGTTTTGGCCTTTTGAGGTGAAATGCAATCAGATTAGCAGCTAACAAGCTATTTCATGCTGATTTGGAAGAACAAACGAGAAGCCTTTTCCTCGTCGCTGTGCAGCCGGAGCCTTCTGAGGAGCTTGTTTACGTCAGCGGTGGAAGTGAGCGGGTCAGAGTGTGCCGTTCAACTGGAGTCAATGAGTGTTTGTTCTGGAAGCGAGCACATTTTAATAAAGTGAGTGAACGGATATAAACCAAACCAGGAAATGATGCGTGTGACCAGAGGGCTCAGCGGTTGTTGACTGAGTTTTGCTTCTGAGCTGTTGCGCTGAAATGATTCATGTCGGCGCTTGGTTTGGCCCCAGGGTGCATTAATGTGTGTCGCTGGTACGAGGAAGCTGGAGCGCTCTGTTCATCACTTAACCAACAGCCTTCTGATGGGCATCGCCTCCGTGTCTAGAGCCAGACTTTGTTTCACAGCTGATATTATAAACATCATCTGCTTTCCATGAATGCTCTGGAGATGTTCGTGGGAATGTCCAGATCACCTGGTCAGCAGTAAAAGAAACTCAAGGAATTGATTCTGTATGCCACATTTTGTTTTCGTGTTAATTTGAAGTATCTCCGATGTTGTCAAAATCATGGGTCACCGAGTTGAACTCTGCTGCTGCCTAAAACTGCAGCTCTACGTCTATTTGACCCGTAACTGGCGTCAACAATGACCGGTATCATGACGCAGCAGCTGTTCAACCATTTTAGAAACCAATTAGGAAAACCATGTCGCTGTTAAAAGTATTGATTTCAACACATTTTCAGCATCAGTATCTTTGATTATCTCGACTCATCGCAGCAGCCCTGCTTTAAATGCCGTTCAGACTCTCTCCCTGTCACCGCAAAGTTCCTCAAAGACTTTCATAAGTTGGAAGGGTAGAGCCCAAGTCTGAGCATGTGCAATGAGTATGGCTCAGACAGGAACCGTTTAGCCAACAATGGAGCATCATGGCGCGGGAGAATAAGTTAAATCAGGCTTTGGATGCAAACACTTGTTAGTCGGATCAGATCACTGCTGGTGTTTGTGGGATTTGTAACAAAAACATAGAAAAACTTTAAAATCAGAGCCTGCAAAGATCAGAAACTGGATTCACTTCCTTGGACAGGTGTTTGAATTTCTTTCTTTGCCTTGCTGTCACACACACACACACACACACACACACACACACCCAGCAGGCCGTGATGTGATTGGAAAAGCCGAAACAATCACAACCAATTCCGACTCTCTTCCCTCGTTGTGCCGCTCTGTGCTTCCCAGTGAACGTTCAGATTTGGACTGAACAGCAGGGAGGCATTTGGGTTTCAGCCTAACGAAGACGGACACACTCGTTCTCACACACACACACACACACACACACACACACACACACACACACAGCGTACGTGGCATTCAAGCCCTTTCATGGCTAATTAATCATATTCAATAAAATCTTTTTTAAGGCTGCTCTGCCCGCTTGTTGCTACGAAAAAAAAAGAAAAGAAGCTGAACAAATGACCCACACAGGGGAGTCAGTGATACATGGAGGAGAGTTTGTGTTTGTCTCTTTCATTCTGTCTCTTCAGGCTTGAAGTGTGAAGGCGCTGCTCACACATTTACAGTTTGGAGCCGCTTGCAGATTGCTGTGAATTGCAGATATTGTGAAAAATAAAATAAAATGAATCAATGAAATCTTGAAACCTGCAAATATTTTTGAGCTTGCAGTTAAGTAATATTGCTTTTAATGACTTTATAAACCAAATGCATGATAACATGAAAGAGCGGGAGGTGGAGTTTACATGTTGTCAGTCTAAGAACCTTTTTGTTGTTTGCATTGTGTTCGACTGTGTTTTAAGTAAATTGCCGTTATGAGACGTGACCAGAAAGTTCAGAGACTGTGCCTTTACACATCAAAAAGCATACTTGATTTAAATTTGGCAAGTATCTCAGATGAATTAGTCTCCTTGTGCAGCCATACAGCACTCTTCAACGCTTGTCCTGTAAGACGCTCAAGAAGCTCGATCTTCTAGACTTTGTCAAGACTCTTCAACTTAAATTTCATTTCTGGAAAACGGGAAGAAGTCAGTGGGATTTAAATATAGTGAGAAGGTCTGGTGGGAACTGACAGTAGTCCATAATCACCAGGCTGGTGCACAGCACACTGGAGCTCCCACCTTCTGTCATGCCATAATTCAGGTACTACATGTTGTCCCTCAGACACCTCAAGATGCTTCAGTAGAACTTTGCCTCCACAGTCTGGGGGATTAATAGAAAATAGTGGTTAGCACAGTCGCCTGGTAGCAAGAAGGTCGCTGGTTCGCGTCCTGGTGAGGACACCCGGATCTTCCTGCGTGGAGTCTCCATGTTCTCCCCGTGCAGCGTAGGTTCTCTCCGGGTTCTCCAGCTTCCTCCCACAGTCCAGAAACATGTTGAGGTTAATTGGTGATTCTAAATTGTCCGTAGGTGTGAATGTGAGTGTGCTTGGTTGTCTGTCTCTAAGTGTAGCCCTGTGATAGACTGGTTACCTGTCCAGGTGAACCTGCCTTCACCCTGAGTCAGCTGGGATAGACTCCAGCCCACCATGACCCTGGTGAGGATTAAGTTGTATAGATGATGGATGGAAGGATGTCTTTATCGTTCTGCATGTTAGATGGATTCAAACTAACAGTAGAACTACAAACTCACCAACAGACAGCAGTAGACCTGCAGCCTGTGTCTGAGCGGTTAGGTTTAGTTTTTGTGGTGACTGTGAAGAGAGCGAGATAACGCCTTCAGTTCACATTTGGAAAGACCTTTCTGACTGTGAGGTAGACTGGTGACAATACAATTTTTTTATATGTTAGCTGGGCCTTTGGGTGACTTGCTGCTGCCTCTTAACATTGCCTTCTTAACATTGTAGTGGTTGGTTAGCTCATGTGGATATTACAGATTCACCATAAACCAGGAGGGACTTCCACAGCTTCAAGGCTAAATCTTTAGATGTTTGTATGTTTTCTAAACAGAGCACCAATCCAATAAAGTTTGATTTTGTGGTCCAAACTAACTAAAAGACGTTACTTTTTGTTCGTTATTATCTGCTCTGAGGACTTTAACATCCAAGATTTTATCATTCGGGTGCATCAAAAGGAGCATTTATTGAATCAGCACATAAAACTAACACTTGTGACGCAACAGCAGCTGCGCAGCTGATGAAACTTATAAAGATAGGATTAGGCATCGTCTGCACTTGTCTCGTCCACAGTTGGAGGCAATGATGACACCGAGGAGGCATCGATTACAAACAGCAGTTTTAGACTCTGTGATGTTTTAATCATGAATTAACTATTTGGTTGTAGCAGCTGTTGGGAAGTATGATCTATACAACAGTCGAATGTTCAGGTTGTCTTGTAGCTGTGCTTATTTGTGTCTTTGCTGTTCTTTTGAAACCAGCTGGACTATACATGTGGTGTTTTCTGGGTGGAGCGAATTCACCGACGTCAAACTTCATGAACTTCTCTCAGTTCACCTCCGATATGAGCCACAAAAACACACCAGTGTGCACATCTCTGTGTCTCTGCCTGTTGTGTTGTTTATGTCACTCTCCCTCTCTACCTTGATGTTTGTTGTCTTCCTTGTTTGTCACTCAGTCTCCCTCTTTGTCTGACAAATGTCAATACAGCCAGACATCAGAGCTGTGAACTTTTCCTGTCTGGTTCCAGACGAGACTGAAACTCCTCCCGTGATTCTCAGTGTGTTACTGAGCGTTGCGTAAGGGCGGCGTACACGTACTTTATTTGTATTTAACAGCAATTTTCTGTGTAGGTTGTGAATTGTTGTTAGTGTGTGTGTGTGTGTGTGTGTGTGTGTGCATGTTTTAAAACCCGTCGGATCAAATCCACTTTCAAATCTGTCTCTGTGCAATAATCAGGTGTTGAGTCTCTGGTGGTATTAATCCCTTTTTCAAATCACACACACACACAGACACACAGACACACACACCCACACACACACACGTCTGAAAAAAACAACAAACACTAGCAGGAATAAAATTTCATTCACGGAGACAGACACACCCTCATTATGCAACATTATGCAAACACACACACGCACACGCACACACACACACACACACACACACACACACACAGACTGACACTCACACAGTGGCCTGAAAATTTGGCAAAACTGTCGTGTCTTACATAAATTCACACCTGTGCAGCCCTGAAAAATGCAAAACGAAGCTCCTCCTCCTCCGGATGATATTATGCTAAATATATTCATAAACACAGAAGCACACGAGCCTCGGGCTGCCGGCAGGTCCTCTCCTGACCTCCTGAGTCCACCTGAGAAAGTACAGCGCTGCATGTTGGCTGAACCAGCGGCGGGCGCTGTCCGACCCCTGATCTCCTGATCTGGTAATAAGACAGCTGCTGGATGTGAGATGTTTGTGTCACTGTGGGAACACTGGTCGGTTTCCTCCTCCTGTCTGTGTGGCTTTACAGTTTCACTCCTGACTGTTGGTTTTGTTCCACCTGTTAGAGCAGAATAATTACAAAAGACCTTTTTTTTGTACTGAAGACATTTTCACATGTAACAGCAGGAGGGGCTCTGGTGTAAATAACAGCATTAATGAATTCTGCTCTGGTTTCTTGGTGTTATTCACGCCGGCTCACTGCGACACTGTCATGGGGACTTAAATAGAAGAGAACCATAGTTAATTTTTGTTAGTAACACCTGCACTCGTCCTACTATGGTCAGTGGAAAACAAAAAGCCAGTTTCAGTTGGTTTGGTTACTTGTTATTGATGCTTGGAAGCTCTGGTTGGAGGCAGGTGGAGGAGACCACTGCGGTAAAGTGCCAACAGATGGAGCACATCCTTTGCTGATGCCGGATCTGTCAAATCTAGCAGAAGTGGTCCAAAATGCAACGAGTTCTTCCTGTACTCATGCTTCACTTCTGCAGCAGTGTTTGTGGTATTACAGCCTTGTTAGCCCTGATCACATGCAACAGCTGTAGGAAGTCCTGCATCTGGCATGTACAGATCAAGAACTGTCTAATAAACCGTTGATTTTAAAAAGATTAAAGCAGAAACAACCAACTGATTCACCCGTAGAACCTGACGGAGATTCACATTCCTCCTCCTCCTCCTTCCAGGTGTGGCTCGTATCAAGCAAAACCACAAAACTTGACCTTTCCAACAGCACTAGCTGCTGGTCTGAGATAAAAGTGTCAGCGAGACAAATAGCCCAGAATTTGCATAAAATTCTACCATCGTTACGAACTGCTCACATCCGTTGCTCTGGTTGGAATCAGGCCCCGTTTACACGTCGCAACAACGCTGATATTTCTATGGGTCTTTGGTTTAAACGAAGCTACAAGTCACCGAAAACCATCATATGTGAAAACTCCGGCCACAGTGGAGACGGAGTTTGACGTCACATGTGTGCAACAAAAGCGTCGTCGTATGTGTGCGACCATGTTTACAGTTTGGCTGCTGTGATAGAAAGTCAATATTTTCAAGCATTTTACCCGTTTTGTCCTCTAATGCCACATTTAGAAGCAGCTCCACTACTCTCTCGGTCCAAACAAACGACCCTTACGCCATTATCGATGAAGTAACAGGAAGCAGTTCGTGCCATTTGTTGTTTTTTTTTTTTCCAGGACTCTCATTGGCTAGCATGGCTTTGTGCTTCCCGTCATACTGCCCCCTACAGGTCTGGCAGCTCATAGCGGCTCTTAACGGCGTGTTCATGCGGGGTTGTGTAAACTTTAAAACGATCTGTTGTGAACAATGTTATTTTTGAAAACGTAGATCTGTTGTTGTAAATACCCGGCTATGTGTGACAAATGTCATAATCACTGCATGCATTTGTAAATATCTGCAATCATGTATTAATATGTCACAAGAGCGGTACCAGAGCTTCATAGTTGTTTTTTACGACATTACGAAGGCGGATCAAACTTCTGCAAACTTATATCTTGACTAAGTTCTCACATTTTCACACACCTGCTTCTACGTTAAAGAAGCCTTTGTCACTTCTTGGTTGCTATTAAGCACAATTTTTCAAATGTCAGGATTTAGAGTTTGTATAAATCGAACAACTTTTGGATTTTTAAATTGGTTTGGCACACTGAAGATTCAAACTTTAGAAGCCTGGTTTCTCTTTTTTTTCCTCATATTTTGTGGCAGAAAATTTAGGAAAGCCAATAATTCACATGAATGAAGTAGATTTGCAGCCCTAATGTTAAACTTTTTCTCCTTCCGCCCTGTTGTTGTTCATCTTTCATGCTTTAGTTTTATGCTGTTGCGACTCTCAGCTGTAATCAACCAGAATAAATGAGAACACCTGTGTTTGTGTGCAGACAAATGCAGGTTTGATTTTTCAGGTTTGAGACACGAGAGACATTAATCAAAGACCCAAACGTCACAACAAAGCCGAATCAAAGACGGCTCGAAATGGAAAAAGAAAGAACAGAGGATGAGATGCACTGAACAGACAATGAAGCGCGAGAATGGGGAACACGAAGTGGCCGCCGTCGCTTTATTCACCAAACAAAGCAAAGTAAAGAAAGAAGTCGTGAAGGCAGCGTAGTTAATTGTGTGATTGAAGGGTTGCCTGATATCGAAGGTCTTATTCAAAGTTCAAACAAATAGTTTGAGCGAAATCAATGCGGAGACCTGCTCAGAGAAGCAGTGTGTCGGTGGGAAGAATGAGAGAAGCGTAATTACTTCTGAAAGCTGCTGGAGAGAATTAGAGCCGTGGATTGTCTTTCTGTAATTGTCTTTTCGCCGACTCCAAATGGCTCTTTTATTTTTGGTTTTGTTATTTCACAGCGATAAAGAATCAAACGGTCAAGGTTATTTTATTGTTGCAGAATGAAAAACTGGTGTGACTCAAGCAAACATCCTCCTCTTGTTGTTGTTGTTGTTGTTGTTGACGCTGAGCGAACACACCTGTCACCTCAACACAACGCCGCGACGACCGCCGCTGATTTACATCCCGTCAGAAATAATGACGCGACTGCAGTGACACGCGCTGAATCCGAATGTAGCCGCAGTGAATGACGGACGGGCCATTATGGGAATAATGATTTCTCACCTCATTTAAAAGCCCAATTATCGAAAACATTCACGGCGTAAGATTTTTGAACTATTAAATGTTTACTTCTTGTATGTTTAAAACTAAACGCTTTACAACT
>NW_007578742.1:131251-137302 GCF_000690725.1 Stegastes partitus
GAGAGCTCACCAACATTTCTGACCGCAAAGACCAACATCTGCTCATTTGAATAAAATCAATAGGTGCTCTGAACGCAGACAGAACTGTTCCCCTCATAAGATAATCATCTTCATCAATACGCTGTTTATTGACTTCTGGTGGCTGAAGCTGCTTCCATTTTTGGAAATGCTGCACACGTTAAATGTCTGAAAACAATAAGACGATGTTGTGCTAATTTGCTGTAGAATTAGGGAGCTGCCAAAGTGATTAGGGGGAATGCAAAAGACAACACTAAACAGTATAATCCCCTGTTGCCCCGAGGAAGCCATTGCCACTTCATTGCCACTTTTTCCTTGAAGCGCTTGTGCATGTGTGTTGGAATCTGTTGGTTGTGTGAACGCATGGCTGTTTGTTCTGTCTTTGTGGATGTGCACACCCTGGCAGAGTGGAGTGAAACAGTAAATGCAGAGCTGGCGAACCACACAGGGCGAGAGAGGGGAAGCCACAGTGACTGAGTGCAGAGCAAAGTGAATGGATCTGTCAGCGTGTGCACACAGCAGGCGACTGGCTGTCACATCGGATTCTGGCGTTCATAGGTGCACGGCAACGCCAGGTGGAGAACGTGAGTGTTTGTGTCGACAGATATTCCTCCGAGCCGTCGTGTGTGTTTGGGCGTCTGCCTCGGTGGGTAACGAGTAACCTCGGTGGGGAATCTGGGGCGCTAATGAGAGAACACTCGTCAAATTAGGCCGTTTAATTTAAAAGGTTTCCACCAACACGTTAAGTTCTTGATGAGGGGGTTTCTAGAGAAGAACCTACTGGCTGGTGGTTTAGAGATTCTGGTGGAAAGCTTCCACCTCAAAGTGTTTCAAGAATGACATCTTTTGAAATGTTTTAGCTGCCAATAATTTTGCTTTGTTTGATAACAAATACACATCTCCATTGATATTTTTATTCAACACAACTTTGTTTTCCTGTTTTACAGTCATGTTTAACTTACATTCCTCAAATGCAAACTGCCATGAAAGCGCACAATAAAAATGCAATGTGTTATTGTTTTTGTTTTTTTAAATAATGGTCTTGGTGGTGATACAGTCATGCTCAGAGTTATTCATCCCCTTCCATTAAAGAAAAAGCAAAATTCCCAGTAGTCACTCAAAAAAGTAGAAACTGAAAAAAGTAATAATAAATAAAAATTTGTTAAATTATAATTTAGTGAAATGAGACATTGCTTTGGAATTGTGGTTGAAAAGAATAATTAAAAAAAAAAAAAAAAACTGTCCTGAACACATTAGAGCACTTTGCTGATGAGCAGTGAAATCAGAATACCTGTCAACAGGTGCAGACGTCTGACTGAGAGTTACAGAAACACCTGATGATGGCTGTGATTGGCTCAAAGGGTTGTTCAACTAAATATTAGTTTATGGGTCCCATCGTGCTGTTTTTTTGTTTTTAAATATTTCTGTTGAACCACAATGCCATGATTTTCATTACATTTTTATTTATTACTACTTTTGTCAATTTCAGCTTATTTCAGTGACAGCTGTTCTTTTCCTTCTCTAATGGGAGGGTATGAATACATTTGAGGACGACTGTCTATGGTTGATATGTGAGTTACTGTGGTGCTGCCACATAGACTTAACTAATGACAGTGTATGTTAATATACTTTCCACTAAGTAGGGATCTTCCTCATGCCTCATTTTAAAGCGCAGGGATACATCCAGCAGACACAGTTGTGCATAAAGCATGACAGTTTTTACCCCGTATGGTGTCAGAGGAATGGATGCATCCTGATGTCGGGATGTCTGAACATATTTTTCTGCACACCTGAACATGATAAATAATGTTGAAAATGAAAATGTTGGGCTTCTTTAAAAAAGTGTTTCAAAGTTTGTGCAGCACTTTGTGAGAGCTGCGGAGGGTGAACAGGCTGAAGCTGCTGCACCTCCCGGGGTTAAGGTTGGACCGGTTATCAGGAGACATGGAGCCGGCATTAGCCTGAGCGTGCACCCTGATTCCAGCTCGGACCGGGGCACCGGGAGGCCCAGACGGCTGCACACTAACCTGGTTGGGAGAATGAAGGATATGCTCGGCTGTTTATGAGCAGGGCTGTTTCTTTTATTTGCATTTTTATTGTATTCTGATGTTTTATCACCAAGGTCTTACATGGACATGAATGTGTCGCACCTTTAAGTGGCGTGCTACCCAGTCAGTAGATGTAGAAGTCCTCGGCAGGAGATCGTTCATGGGCCTGTCATGTCGCAGCAGCTACGTCGTGTTTTGTTCTCCTGAAGTGTAATTTCTCCAGATTGCTGATGGCGTGCGTCCACATAGATATTGATTTCTAGCTGTCGTGTTCCTCAAATAAGGAGCCTGAAGTGCAGCTCAGCGAATAAAATCAAATTAGACGATGCAGGAGATATTTTACCGCCTCCTCTATCAGTGTTAATACCGAACATCATCGCTTTTCCTATTTAAAGATGTATCTGGTATATTTACAGCTGCCGTGTGTTGTTTGTACTGTCAGCAATCAGCTCTCTAAAGTCTGTGAGTCCAATTTACAGTTTAGATTAGAAATTATTTATTTGATTTGAAAGCCGAGTCGAGCGGCTGTCGCTCAGGTGAGTCGCTCAGTATCCTTCATCTTCAGCGCTCACAGGGTTCACACGTGGCTGACTTCTGCTTTGTCCGTGTGAGTGACTGTGAAAAACTGAGGGCGTGATAAGGCTTATCAGAATATTGGAAAATAAGGGAATCCCACAAGGAGCCGGACGTGCTCCGCGGCAACCTGGAAATCTGATGAATCCGCTGATAGGAAAACACAGTCGGTGTTTCTTTATGCCAGGACGCCCTCTGGCTGTTTAAGATCAGATTTATTAAATGTTCCCTGAACCAATTCAAACAGCAGTAATGACAGAAAGGAGATTGCTTATACAACAATTAAAGTCAGTGTTTATATCGGTGAAGGCTCAGCAGTCAAACTAATCAAATTGTGTAAAAAATGTGTAGTTTTTGCTTGACTGGGCAGCAGCAGCAGGACGACGATGAAACTTCAGTTCTGACTCGCTCGCCTCTTTGACTTCACAGGGATCCAGAGTCTCTTATGATTTACCGCAACGTCATAACCAATAAACTAATAGAACAATGGGAATTCTTTTGCAACCTGTTTCCACCCTTACCAGAGCCGCATACAGCCTCATGGTACCGCTCGTTCCTGACCAGTCGTAAGCAGCAGATCAGCGTTAATGATATTCTCTCAGCACCTTGAACCCTCAGGGATGTGTGAGTTCACCTGTCCTTTATATCCTTTCCACTAATTAATGTAATGGCTGTAACCCTAATAATTACATAATTAAAATCTCAGATGATACCATGGACGGTTTTTGAAGATAGATGAACCCACAGCGTTGCCTAAAGGGTTCCTAAAGGATTCCTTAAGACGGTTTTGAGGTCTGAATTTGCAGAACTCCAGGTTTATACCAACAGTTGGTAGAAAAAATGGCCCCAATAATCTGTCACCAGTCATGCAGGTGTTGCACCGGTCTGTTGTGAAGAATTATGCAAAAGTTTAAGCCTTATTATAGTGAGCTAAATGAAATGCCACTGCCTGTGTTGTTGTCATGAGTAGAGAAAGTAGCTACAGACACCAGAATAGCTTTAAGCTCCAGACTGTAAACATGTTTATGTCTGCTGTGAAGTTGGACAGTTTACATGGAGGTCTGTGGGGATGGACTCACTTTTGGAGTCAGCCTCTTGTGGACATTTGAGGAACTGCAGTTTCCAGAGTTCATGCTGCTGATGAGAAGTTTATCAGCCGGTCTTTGAGTCTAACTATATACAGCATTGGTTTGAAAACACCTCTGTGCGCCTGAAGTGGGAGCTGGATTCACTGATGCCGACTGCATGGAAGATGATAGGCGCACGACGGCATCAATCCCTGCAGTTTACCCTCAAACAGGTGGTGCCGAGGCAATCAAACAAGTTAATAATTGATCCATCTCATGTGCAACTCACCCAGTACCGGATACTGTCATCATGGAGGAAGTTTAGAACATCAGGTTGTAGTTTAGGGAGATTTAGCAGCTCTTTTATCCCTACTCTAATTAAATTTAAAAGGTGCTTTATTTGGATTTATTTGCTGATAACTTTCTGTTGTTGTTTCTTCCTTTACTTGCAGGTTTTATATTAGTGTAGGTTTTTTGAACACAAACTAAATTACTGAACCCTGGAAGGGACATGGAGAAAGAAACAAATGGAGAGGAAAAAAAAAATAGAGGTCTCTTTTGTGAGAACTTGCAAAACTTCCTCTGGATCTCGCAAAAGTCACGTCAATCTTATTGGATGTTTTGTGAAAGCTGTGCCTCTTGCTAAGAACTGCTTGAATGTCTTTATATTTTAGGCCAATTTCAAAATAAAACTCAATAAAACTGTTGTACGGGTGGGTGTCCTCCATTGTCGTTTCTCCATACTGCCAAAAAACCCAGAAGTATATATACCTATAGTCTTCTTCTTCTTCCTCTTCTTCTTCTTCTTCTTCGGCGGTTGGCATCCAACGTTCAGGCACATTACCGCCACCTACCGGACCTACCTGGAGTTACCTACAGTTTTACAAGATCTTGCAAAAGTTACAGCGAGATCCCAAGAAAGTTTTACGAGATCTCACAAAAAATACCTCTTTTTTTTTCTGTCTCCCTGTTTTTTTTTTTTTCCTTTCTGGGGCTCCGTACTGAATTACGTTTTGAGGACAATGTTTTTTCTGACTTTGGATTCCGTTTGTGATGTATCACACACACATTTTCGTCTTTGGTATATGGCTCGAGCAGTATTTTAACACAAGTTTCAATAAAATAAACCGTTTGGAGACAGAATGATTTCTCAGTTTGATGTCTTGTACTAATGAATACGTCCCAGCAAGAGGCGGAAGAATTACCGACGCACTCGTACGAAGTAAATATTTTCCACCTTTCCGTCATCGTAAGCTCTTCTGAGTGTGTTCATGCCTCCTGCATCTTTGTCACAAACTTCCTGCGACGCTGCCAGAGGGACGCTTGGTGCCAATGACAAAATATGACCTGATTAAATAATTGATTTAAACAGGGGCATAAACAGCCAATCATATTTGGTCTGCCACCAACTCTTGCAGAACTAATTGGTTTACGCCGAGGCTGTTCTTTCTCTCTCTGTCTCGTTCTCTCTTGTTCCAAAAGTCGATGAAGGAGAAACGGAACAACAGCCCACTTCCCTGATGAAATAAAAATTATCTAAACAAATGCGTCACCTTGAAAACACTTTGTCATGGCTTCAGCATTTTGGAAACCGCCGTGTGTGAGTGCAAGCGGCCTCTGTGACGTGCCAGCGAGTGTGCAGGCCGGCTAATTAAGTTTTTTTTAATCTGTGTTTAGTGTGTGTGTCCTCTGCTGCTGCCTCTCTATTGCATTTCATGTCCCTATGAATAGATGATCCTCAGCCTTCCCCTTGACTCGGACACTTCACTTCTGTTTGACCAGTGGCGGCGGCCTCGGGACCGGCCGACCTGACCAGAATTGTAAATTAGGCCGGGAATAGGAAAGGTCGGTGGTCGAGTTACACCTGGATCGGACATAAAAGAGGATTGTGGGCAGCAGTGGAAGAACAATGGAGATCTTTAACTTGCACCATCTCAGATTTTGTCCAATTTGTCATTTGCAACCCAAAACTAAGTTCTCTGAAACACTTTCTCTGAATTTTGAGGATTTTATATTTGTTCTGACCTGGAATTTTTTTGGTTGTAATTTTACTTTTTTATCCTTTTTAAATATCCTACCTGTGAAGCCCTTTTAAGTATTTGGGGTCTCTAGAAATATAATATAATATAAAAGTATACAGCCATGAAATGTGGTAGGGACACAAACACAGTTGTTTCTGTTAAATCAAAAAAAAATGAAATGATTTAAAAATGAGATAAAAGTGCAAAAAATTAAAATCAGGGTGCTATTTGGGTCCTAGAATTTCTTGTAAGTGTGTCTATATAATAAGTAATAATAAACTTTATTTATAGAGCACTTTTCAAAACAAATGTTACAAAGTGCTT
>NW_007578742.1:137947-155063 GCF_000690725.1 Stegastes partitus
ACTTTCACAAGATCCAGATAAAAGCAGCTGTAGGTGTGTACAAACTGAGAGATGACTAGTTTTTGGTGTCCACACTTACACACTCCTAACTGAAGATTCACCCAAAATCATTTTATTGTGAAACCGGACCTGCAGGATAAATCTGAGTGTTGTGACATGATAAATGGAAGAGAGAAGAAGGACCTCTGATTTTTGCTGAGATATTGGATCATTTCAACATTTACTGAAATGAAACCTTGTGAGAAGTTTGGAGGGAAAAGTCACTGTTTGGAGAAGCTGTTAGCATCTAACGACGTCTGCACTCTGCTTTTTGGAAAAACAAACCACGTGTGGTGTTTTTAGAGCTTGACGTTTCATCTATTTGTGTCAAATCTACATATTAAAATAAATAACTGGTAAATAAATATAAAGGAGTACAAACGTGAAGTAGTGGAAAACACTCCAGTAAAGCAAAAACAGCTTAAAGTTGTACTTGAGTAAATGTACTTGATTACTTTCCACCATCAATCATGGGCCAAACACACGGCGTCTTTGAAAGGTGTTAGCGTGGCCTGCTGGGACACAAGGTGGACTAATCGAAGGAAGCAGGAAGCGTGTGGGAGACACTCGGATGTTTCATGTGCTCACCCTGACCAGTCAATATGTTAAGGGGTGTTGTTGCACCAAACCGTTCGCAGCCCACTCGGCTTTTATGAGCTCCGTTCGGGTGAGTCATGCTCTGCCGTGTGCAGCATGCAGAGGGAGTCGTGTCCGTTGTTAATATTCTTCCTCCAGCTTTCAGACACACAGCGGCAGTTCCTAATCTGCAGCTGAGACACAGAGCGTGTATGTGTGTCCTTGACATTTTAGCTAAGAGCCTGTTTGAGGGTCAAGACTTGGCTTTGAGGTTAGAGATTCTAACATGCAGATATGATGCTAAAGCTTAGGGATGCAATATATCGGTAATATAACAGCACGTGTTTTCTACAGCGGTGCAGGTTGGGCAGCAACTCTGCTGTAGTTTATAGAAACTGAGTAACCAGTTGTTTGATGTGTCTGTTAATGACACCCATTTGCATCCATTGCCACAGACACAGACGGTGAGATCGTGCGTCACCACGCGGAAGAAAATTGCCGTCGCCATCTGTTGCTGCCTCGTAGAAAACTATTTTCCAGACAGAAGGGGATGTTTCCTATTGTGTGTTTAATGCTAATGCTCACATAACTTGTTTTTGTCCCTTCAAGCAATGGCATTTCATTATCTTGGTAAACATTCTTCTGAAACAAAGGACATGATGAGAAGCAACTAAAACAGCTTCTTGTCGGAGCAAATGGCCATGAGTAACGTTCTTCCTTTAGTCAGGTTACAGGTGTACATGATGTTGCCAAACCGCACAACTGGTTGAGCAACATGGATGACAATGTTGGTTTGAACCACAGCCAAGAGTCTGAAGTGTTGTTAGCTCTGAGCTGCCAAGTATCTGATAGATTGAAATTTTCTGCAGACATGAATAGTGTTTGGAGGATGAAGCCCACACACGTTGGCGGTCTTCAGACTTGTAGCGCCACCTTGAGGTTTACTTTTTTGTCTTTTAGGGACATCTTGCATGAATCGCTTTGAAATTTGCTGCAGATATTCAGAGTCACAGGCCAGTTTCACCAGATTTTTCTTCCTGCAGCAGCTCAAACTTTCACTTATCCGTTGAGATTTAATGGATAGTTTGGCTCAAGTACTCCTGGATCACGGTTCCCAGTGGTTCTGGGTGACATGTATAGTCAGATATTTAATGGTCGTTAAGTGTGATGCAGACATGAATGAACCCCTTGGGATGAATTATAATAACTTTAGTTATTTGCTACGGAAGCCGAGAGCGGTCATTTTTTAAACGCCGTTTCTCGAGATAACGGCATAATTATCTCGTTGTCTCGGGAAAACGGCGTTCGTTTTCTTGAGATAACGAGATAATTATCCCGTTGACAGTTTCAGCTGTCACTTCAGCCTTCATCAGAAGTTGTCGGACTTCCTGGTGTGATGTATCTTATAGAGACAGCTGACCGGGAACTCCGACATGACGTGTCATGAGAACAGCTGACCGGGCACCACAACTTACAATGAAGCGCTCGTGCCCGGTCTCGTCTGTCCTCCGGCCCCCCACTGGTGACTGAGGATGGAATCCCAGGTGTGTGGGAGGTCCCACACATTCCATCCTGGACCGGGTACGAGCGGGCAAACACAAACACCAATTATCTCATTTTCACGAGAAAACCATTCTTGTTATCCCGAGATAACGAGAAAATCAACTCGTTATCTCGAGAAAACGGCGAAGAAAGAACAGTAGCGGAAAACGACCGCTCTCGGCTTCCGTAATTTGCTAATTTTGTTGACGAAATATTTCCAAGACTGTTGTTGTTTACGAAATACTAATGGAGTATTTCAATACAGGTCAAAATAAAAACAAGTTCTGACAGTAAATTATGCTAACTTGTCCACTTCTACACTGTTGTCATGTAGTTTTCTTTATCGGCCATGTTTGACTTGAGCAGCATCCGTGTTGAAGTACTCCAAGCAGCCATAGTAGGAACTGAGCAGGTCAAAGAGCTGCATTTACCTGAAAATATTGCTTTGACCTTTGACTGAATGTGACAAATAGCGGCGAAGACGGGCGGCAGAAAGGCTCATTTCTTTTACAGATACGAGCTTATTAGAGCGAGTGGATGAGGACGGTTACGGCAGAGAGGATGTGAGTCACGCTGGAGAGGAGGATGTGAGGGTTTTCTCAAATACATGAGCTTCCAGCCTGCAGTGGAAGCAAAGTGAGACGCTGCTGGATGGACGGTTGTTCAACCAGCAGCGACGACCAGTTTTAGACCTCGTGTAATGGGGGTAGTAATGCAGTGCTAATGTTGAGGATGGTTTCCACCTACATCGTAGCTCTCTCTGCCTGGAGCCAACAAATATAAACTAATTTTTTTTGGCAAATGCAGTTTGTACATGATGTCTTAGCTCAACAGTTTGACCTATACTTATTTATTATACATATATTTTCCCTCAGGTTGTAGAATAAACAACCAAGGATGGTGGCTTTTCACTGTAAAGGGCAAGGTTCCTCGAATTACTAAAGCGAGCCTCCTTATTTTCTAACCCACTGACTCACCAAGGTTGCGGTTTCTTTGGAGGTGTTGTCAGATTATATTATAATTAAAGTAAGTCCACCCACTCAGTTGGGTTTCTAATTAAATATGAGGTGATAAAGAGGCCACACAGCCAGTGATCCGTGGAGCACATCCCACTGTATAATATTTAAAAATGTCTGGCAATGGCGCCACCCAGTGGTCCAGGCAGCACACGGTGCATTTTGTGAAACCCTTTACCCCTATTAATGTTATAATCGCTTTCAATTCTACACTTAGTGCCTTTAAGAAATTATTTAGGAGGTCTGGGAGTTGACTTCCATTATCATTTAAATGACTCCCGTAATTGGCCAATTGGTTCAGGATCCGACTGCCAGACTCAATCAATTCTCACTCAAAGTTTCCCAGATACAGATCTTGGAGCAAAAGTTGGGCAAATGAAGTTCTGCCTGGCTTTAGTGGGGGGGAAAAATGACTTTGGCTGCAAAGTTAGATATGCATATACTGTAGGTATAATTCTGAGTAAGATAACAGGAGCTCACTGGCAGTCGGAGCTTTAGGTGACGGCAGTAACGTACAGCAAGCAGCCACAACATTAAAACCACCTGCCAGATACTGTTTAGATTCCACTCATGCTGCCAAAACAGTTCTGACCTTTTGGGGCATGGACACAGGACTTCTAAAGCTGTCCTGGCACCTGGATGTTGGCCGTGGATCCAGTGGGTTGCAAGGTGAGGCGCTGTAGATCAGGCTCGTTTGAGATCACGTTGAGTTTTGAGGTCAGTTCATCACCTTTTGACTTTTGTTTTTTTTTTCTGATGTGGCAGGATGCATGTTGGGTGTCAAAAACATCCTCATGAATGTTACAGGACCTCAGACTTGTCAGCAGAACACTGCATTGTAATAAGCTGATCCATGTTTGTCAGCGGTTTTAATGTTTTGGCCCATCGGTGCACATTCCAGGCTTTCATATAAACCTAAAAACTTTTACAAAAGCAATTATCTCGGTGTCAGTGTGGTCATAACAGAGCCTCTGTATTCTTTCCAGATATCTGTTTCGCCCTGTTCTTTGCTGCCCGTTCCCCTCAGAGGGATGAGAGCAGGATGACTCACCTGTTTTAAAGATGCAACATAAATAGCCTCCCTCTGTCTCCCGGTTGGTTCCCGGCTCAGTGTTTTCCCTCCTCCCTATCGGCACATTGGTCTCGAGTCGGTCCCGGAGATAAGGTGTTTTATTTTTAGCCTCACAACCTGCGTAGAAAGAGTTTCGCCGTCTCAAATCGGTGACGTGCACCTCAGCATCTGCATCGATCGATAGTTGTGATTCTCCTTTGTTGTCGTCCCATTTCGGAGCTGAAATCATCTGCAGCAAAATAGACGAGACGTGATCTGTTATGTGTTTCCCAAAGGTCACACGCAGTCCTGAACTGGGAGTCGTACACTTTGGATTCACCTTTTAACAATAAATAACTTTTTAAAAATGTTGTGCAAGTGGAGATTAAAGTCCATCTTATGCAAAGTGCACCAGACTAAAACAAAGCACACATACAAAATGAGCAGCACACGTTAGTGGATGAGACTCAGTCAGACCAGACGGAGGAGTTTGCATCAGTTCACCGATGGCATCGCTGTGATTGTAGCCGATGGTTGCAGGACAAATGTTACACAAGAGCCCAACTCCATGAGACTTTACCTCTCAGATGTGCAGCACTGACCACTAACGTGGTCTTGACAGTCCTGACCTTTGTAGGGACGGAGAGCAAGAACTGCTCAGGTTGTTCTGCAAAAGATTTGTTGTTCGCTGAGGCATGAGTTGACGGTACAAATGGCCAAATATCTCTGAGATGGAGTTATTTAGCTTGTTGATTCATGTTTAACACAGCCGAGTGATCAAGACTCCACATGGATCAGTGTGATGTCAATACAAATGCAGCTGATCTGCATGTAAAAACCAAACTGGCTCATTTTGCGTGCTGTTTATATGTGTTTTATTTACTATTCTTGGTAATATACGCGATCAAATGGCTGCATGCTCAGCTTTCAGAGGAAAACTGTGTTCAATTCATTAGTTCTGGCAAAATGCTGAAGCTCAAACGACTACTTTTCTGAATCTTTGAAGTTTGGCCTTCAGAGCCGAACTTCATCATTTTCGTGATTCCCGTCAAGCTTCACCAATCGCATATTTAAAAAAAAATCTGAATTAAGTTCCAATTTGTACTGAAAATCCACCGAACCCGAAGGACAATTTGAAATTAAACAGCTGGTGCTGAATGTTTTCCAATTTCATTCGAATAAATAATTTTTCTCTCCGACCACAGAATCTTCTGTTTTCAATAATTAATGTTCTCTACTGGTTTTTTACTTTCTTGGAAGAATTTATCACAGTAGATTTGATAATTTATTATGAACGTTTGTGACAGTTTAACAACATTCAGATTTTTATTTTTTCTGGTGCTTCGCAAATTCTAAATCTTGGTGTTTTCGACAGGACGAGACAAGACCCCCAAACGGTCAGTTAACCGATGACAAATCCCTCAGATTAACGGTTTATTATCCTGATTTACTGAACACCTGAAGCTCTCCCTTAATGATAATGCAGCCGCACACCGAGGCTTCATGAGGAACGGAGACGAACGGAGGGAAGCGATTAGGCGACGGCAACGTGCAGCAAAACCCTCTTAGAGCTGCTGCGTGTCCGTCTTAAACGAACACTTACCTTCCACACACACACACACACACACACTATAGATAAGCAGTTGTGTGAGTCCATTCCTAGCCAACATGAACTCACACACACACATTCCACCGGCCAGTCAATTTCTCGTGCACAGTAACACAGATCGTAATCACCCGCAGACACGACATGCATTTTAATGGAAATCTGGGCCGACACAATGCAGCAGCGCTTCCAGCAAACAGCCTGGAGACGAGCGACTGTGTTTGTCTGCCTCAGTGTGTGATCCTCCACCGCATTCGGTGGCCGCTCAGCCACAATGTGACTGGAATCCTGATGCGTTTAATTGAAACCTGTTTTATCCCCCATTTACCACACTCATCTAGGGAGGATTATAGATGGAGACAGCAGGAGGAGGAGGAAGGGTGGAGGGAGATAAGAAGATTGGAGGGAGGAGGCAGAGAGAAAATGGAAGAGGAAGGAGAGGAGACGGGAAAGCAGGAAATTAGTGGAAAGAAAAGATGATCATTGGTTACATTAAGGAGCGCAGGATGGTCCTCATGGTGGCGTTTTGTTGGTACCAAGTGCTGGTCGGTGCAGCATCTCACCTCGTAGTCAAATGTAGGTGGAGCTCGTCTCTTTGAACAGCTGCTCATCATAACAATTCAGTTCTTCTATGTATTTGCGGGATTAAATAAGAAAAAAGTGATTCCGTGCAGCGCAGGATGTCTCAGAAACGTCTAACCACACATTTCAGAATAAGAAATGCATTTATTATATCTGCTTCATGCTGAGTTTAACATTAATTATTATATTTTTGCACATTCTTTCCCTGTAATTTAACCTCAGAAAGTCCCTCAGAGTGGATTATAGCTGCACATTAAGGCAATTATTACAAAGAAAGCCTGAGACATTCAGCTGAACTTTTCTTTTTGATTCTTGAAAATGCTTCACCGTCATCCAGGAGGCTTCTTGAGTTCCAGAACCAAACAAACAGAAGTCCAGAAGTTTCACTGAAGTTTCGAGGATGAGTATGACCCAGATGACTGAGAATCTACACAGACGTACTAAAAACGCTTTATTTTCTCAACAAATCCTTATTTTGGCTGAATAACAGGGCCTCAGTGCAACTTTAATTCTTGAAACAGCGCTTTAGGATGACAGCAACTCTAATCTTTAGACGAGGGCTGAACCATTACACTGTACAATTAGCAAATCTCAAAGGCTCCATTGAGGATTTATGTTGTGCAGCAGGTGTGATCCAGGTTTAATTCACACCATCCTCGGTTGTTGTAACGCTGCATCACATGTTTGTTATTACTGAGCTGAGCTTGGATTTCTAAAGATGATATCAAAGCGCAACATCTGTCAGCAAAATCACAAATAGTGCAGCCCGACTCGTACTGGGTCGTGCAGATGTTCACTCATCATAAGTGGTTGAATGTAATGTTGCGCTGTGTGATATGTTTGAATTAAGGGAGGAGCTCAGGTTCAATTAAAGGGAACGTGAGGAAGGATTCAGCATTCAGGCTGCAGCCACATTAAAACTCTATGTTTACCGCAGAGACTTTTGCAAACCTTTCAAAGACTTCTTACTTCTGGACACGTCTGGTTCGTAATGAGTTGTGTGAGCACCTTATTAATTGCAGCAATTGCACTTTCATCTTATTATTCTTTAAGCTGATGAAATTGTAACGCAGCATTAATATGTGAAGACGCTCATTTTCGTAATTCAACCAGATGTTTCCCACCTTGTCTCTGCAGGGTGCAGACGGCCTCCCGCAAAGATAAAATCAAAACACTGTGACTCCAGCAACTTGTAGATGATTTATTCTAAGATTCATTATCATTTAATCTAATCTGTGTGTTTGCTGCAGGAGCCATCGCTTCTCCACATGATAAATAAACCAGCAGACGAATTAAGAGCGTTTCAGGGAGAGAAACTCGGGAAAACAGGTCCAAGCAGACGGACGTGAAGCGTTAACGGACACCGCCGGTTCTGCTGCCTTCACCTGCATCTGTGTGACTCAACTCGTGGGAACGTCTGAGTCACACAAAATCGATCTCACTTCTATCTGCTGGCATGCGGCTCATGGACTGCATGTGTGTTTTGCGAGTGTGTGTGTGCGCCTTGGTGTCGCCACTCTGCCCGGTTGTGTGTCTGCATAACACCTCCGACTAATTACATCAGTGCCAATTAACAATGCAGGGAGCTGATAAATATCTTGCCACATGCATCAATTATGTGAAACCCTGGTGGGTCAGACGTGATGAAAGCGCAGCGCGGATTTAATCGGGGCCGTTTATGCTTCATTTATATTCAGGCTGAGTGTTGTTGTGGCTGTTTGTTGTTGCTGTTTACATTGTCGGTGGCGGTAAGTTTTATCAGCCAGTGTAAATATAGTTTTGCCTGTTACATGTGTAAAACTAGACACGGGTGATTTACATGCAGCTCCGCGTTAGCTGGAAAACGTCGCCTCCAGATGCAGCGTTAACTGATTCTGGCTCTTTGATCTCGTGGCTTGATTAAGTTAATTTGTAGTCGAAGCACATGTTGTGTTGGGTTTAAATCCACATGCAGCTAATGTATTTACTCTGACATGCTTCAGTTTGGACCCTGAAGTTGAGAAAACTTTGGTGAACTTTCGCTTGACGAACATAGAACATGTGAAGTTGCTTTGACTGAACAGTGGATCCAGCTGACTAACGAGCATCTGCAAACTGCTCCTCTTTCACCTGATCTCCAGATGTTTGAGGTGAGAAGGCTTCAAGTCCGTCCACGATTCTTGATGGGATTCTGGACTTTAGTTTAAATCTTAGTTTCTTATAGTTGTAAGTTTCACATCATGGTTTCGTTGGAAAGTTTTTCTACGGACTCTCCAGAATCTTAATGTGCTCCTCTTATCTCATGATCCCATTTACTTTGACAAGGTCGCCCGAAAACACCCTGAAGGCATCACATTCGACCTCCATGCTCGACCGGGAAGACGATGAAATAGTTATGAACGTCTCTAACACGGCGTTGGACCGTCTTTTACAGCTTGTTGATGTCGTTACCAATAAGAATTAATTAAAAATCTAAATCTTGCATGTTGGGCTGAGAGCTCCTCATTGTAAATCTCCACCTTCACTGCAGCTGCTACATCATGCAAATTCACTTAATCACTTCCTCTCATATCATAATCGGGTCATTCAGTTCATGGTGCCTCCACGCGTCATCTTCCAAGTTATTATTATAATTGCAGGACATCATCTTTAAAAAATGTGTGAGTTTTAGGTGCCTCCTTGCCTTCAGCTTTCCCATCAGTCCCTCTCAGATGATTCCTCTTTCCTGACCCAATAACACGCTCGGTGTTTACACCTGAACTTTTTACCTGTTTCTCGACTACGTTGCTTTGACCTGCCGCCTGTTTTCTTCCTGCTTTACCCCTCTTCGTACGTTTTCATCTACCTGCACACGCCTCGAACACGATGACTTCACTGATTTGCCAGATGCCTCTCTCTCCGGAGGTTTCAGCGGATGAGTCTGTCTTTCGTTCTCCTTCACAGTTACTCATCAAAGAAATTTCACGCGGATTTGAAAAGACTTTGGAAACGGAACCTTGAAATATCGCTTTTTTCTTTTCTTTTTTCTTTTTCGAGCCAAATTGCGTTTCATCGCCGCAATTTTCTCTTTATTGAACCTCGTCTTTGAGCTGGACATCAACTGACTCATCCGTCCTTTATAGCCGCCCTCTCGGTGTGCTTCGGACGTCACGCTGAAGCACACACACACTCGCACGGAGGCTTTCTATTCTCTCGGGATGCATCAGCGGCGATTGTCTGACAGGCTGCAGGGACGTGGCAGCGAGCCAGCTCTCCTCCATAAGGCCTGCCAAACAAGATATACCGAACATGCAAAGAATATGATTAAATGTTCTGTTCTATAATACACTGAGCAGTTTGTATAGCGGCGTTCTGCATTTCAAGGCCTGGAGAACGAATGAACAAGGTTGCTCGGCCTCTGTGGCTGACGAAGCCTTCAAAACATCTCACTATTCAACATATTCTGATGATGTTCTCTTCCGATGCTTTTCTATCCCGGTAGTAGTTTTTGGCAGGAGAAGATGTTATTGTGTGTGTGTGTGTAGCTGTGTCAGATTATAAAATGTGTGCAGAAAAACTACCTTTTGCCGCTCAGTCTGTAAAGATGCGTTACATAAGTGGTGAGAAAGAGTTGTGCAGAATTCAATGGCAGTAATTGGTTTTCTGTGTTGCTTTATCAGGCTTCCTTCAACCTCTTTATGCACGTTTTAATTTGATTCAGTTGGATTTATGAAGCGGGAATAAGTCATCTCAGGGCACTTTGCATAATGACATGAAGACCAATATTACATTATAGAGAGAAACCCAATGATTCCCTTTGAACCCTCCGGCAGAACCAGGTCCATGGAGGGTGGTCATCTGCCTCCACTGGATGGGGCGAGCGATGAAGATGAACTTGGCTCCTGTGGCTCTACGTTTTGAAATGAACATGCAGTAAACACACCCATCTGTCACTCATACGGTTGCATAACGTTTTATTTGTTGCCTGTTGGTGAAATTGTACGGAAGCCGAGAGCGGTCATGGCCGCACATTTTTTTAAACGCCATTTTCTCGAGATAACGAGATGCCTTCTCCACTGTAGACAAACATCTGCTTTGGTTTTTTGATTGCAAGTGCTTAATAAAAACAATAAATTTGTTTATATCACGGCTCCAACAGTTTACACAGAATTACATTGTTGAAATGATATTGCTCAAACAATGCTTCGCTCCAGGGACGGAGTGTTCAAGAAAAAAAATTATCTCTAATATTTAATTACTGTTACAGGCTTTAATATTATTATCTCAACAACTACAAGACAGATTGCTGGGGTGATAAAATTCATGAGAATAATCCTCTTAGCGTTTACTTTTATCCACCATCAGGTGAAAATCTCCAGGAATCATGACCACATTGGATGATTTTTTATTGCCAAGCGCTGCTCAAAGGGAGTCCAGAGGAAACGTTGGATTCGTTGGGCTCCTCTGTACACGTCTGTAAGGTTTTCAAGGGGACGCATGTTATGAATTAGTGCTGCATAAATACTTGATACTTAAATGCAAGAAGTGTGAAGGTCAGAGTTGTACTTGCAATTAGCATTTACCTTTCTATTAATTCTAGCTAGAATCTCTAAAAGTGTTCAGCTTTATCATAACTGTGGGTTATTTTATTATAATTATGACCTCAACCATACTTTACGTGGAAAGGGAGAATTTCAAAATGTTTGTCTCACAAGTAAAGTGGAGTTTGGTTCATTCTGATTTTATGGTGAAGCAGCTGAAATCTACGGAAGCCGAGAGCGGTCATGGCCGCACATTTTTTTAAACGCCGTTTTCTCGAGATAACAAGTTAATTATCCCGTTGACAGTTTCGGCTGTCACTTCAGCCTTCATCAGAAGTTGTCGGACTTCCTGGTGTGACGTATCTTATATAGACAGCTGACCGGGAACTCCGACATGACGTGTCATGAGAACAGCTGACTGGGCACGACAACTTACAATGAAGTGCTCGTGCCCGGTCTCGTCTGTCCTCTGGCCCCCCACTGGTGACTGAGGATGGAATCCTGGACCGGCCACGAGCGGGCAAACACAAACACCAATTATCTCATTTTCACGAGAAAACCATTCTTGCTATCTCGAGATAACGAGAAAATTAACTCGTTATCTCGAGAAAACGGCGAAGAAAGAACAGTAGCGGAAAACGACCGCTCTCGGCTTCCGTAAACTTGTGCAAATGCTGCACGTTTTATAGTTGCAGGTTGAGCGTCTAAAAGGAATTAATCAAAATATTTTCAGCAAATACGTCAAACACGAGTTTTAGTGTCTCTTCTTGTGGTTGAGTGAGTCGATTTTCTTCTCACGTGTCAGTGTTTTCCTGTGATTTCGTGCCAAACCCGTCTGTGGATACAATCATCCATCTTAATCCAGGCCCATGTTTGCTTCAGGAATATGTTCTGATAACATTAAATCAAATCTCCTGCCGACACGGAGCGACATGAAAGCGAGTGAGATCCAGTCATGTGTCGTGGTCTGACAGCGGGCCGACGCCGCCGTCCGTCTGGAGGGTTTTATTTTCTTCACTATGGGACGCCTTTATCTTCTCATATTCCCACAGAGTGTGTCTGATAGCGAGGTGAGGGTGTTTGATTGAAAAGAAGAGTTGTACAAATTGCCTACTTTATTGGAAAATTATCTTCCTGGCTCTGTATGATACCAAAGATTTAGTTTTAGCTCCCTTTCAAAGAGACAATTCACTTTTTGGGTCTTCATTTTGCGGCACGCTTATCTCACTACGACTTAATACGCTGGTGACATCTGATCCTGCCTGTGCCTGGAATGTACAATCGCTCATTCTGAACACGAGAGCTGGGGATAATAATTTTGCCTGGAGATGGTTTGTCAGGTTAATTTGCTCTATAACCACACGCTCCCCGCTGTTTCTCCCCCAACCGCCTCACTGGCCACTTCCCTGTTTGTTGCTAAATCCACTGAAGGTTAATGGACTCAATGCTCTCATCGCTTTTGCTGCTTTTGCGCGTCTTGGTCCATTACGGCAAATTAAATGCATCGCTACCAGCCATTTAAGGCGCACAATAGGCTGTGATTTTTATGATTGAGTCATTATTTTTTAATTCATTCTGCAGGGTGGAAACAGGAACGCTAAACAGCTCGGTGTATTATAGAAATATGAACCTTAAATATCAGGCCGATGATCAGGCTCAGATGAACCAGAGCCAAGCTTTCGTCATGCTGCTGTGGGTCCAGGCTGCTGAAGGACCTCCCATAATGCACTTGGCACCCTCCTTATCTCTCTTTATGCATTTAAATCCCACGATTGCGATTCATTCTGCGTCTTCCCTCTGGTTCACTTTGTGCTGTCTGATCTGTGGTCACTGGCCTTAGCAACCTCCTCAGATGTTCAGCATTCATTCATTCGCTGTACGCAAGCACGAGGCCTTATCGCTGCCGTCAACAACAGGACGGGGAGCAGAATGCATTTAAACTGCCATTGTAAGCCTGCTTACAAGTTATAAAACATCAACACGATGATGAAAGAGAGCTAAGCAGAGAACAAAAACAGAAGTTCTTTTTTGTTCTTGCAGTGATTATTTCAGTGCCGTTATTTAGGCAGTAGGTGTAAGAAGAAAAACAAGCAGAAATGTCTTAGTTTGAGGGATGCGCTCATACTCAGTATCGAGTGTAGGTCACTCTCAGTGCCCAGAGCTCAACACATGATCAGTGTAAAGTGTAAGTTATTATGTGTGCAGACAGCTGGACTGATTAAAATAGAGGCTTGTCTGCAAATAAGATGGACTGAGAAAGAGACAGCTGCTTTCTCTTGCTTCTTGTTTCCTACTAGGGCCTATGTTTTATGGTTTGATATGGAAATTTGGTCTTACAAAATTGCCTTAACTAACAGTTGACTAGTAACTGAAATGAACTAAATGCAGTGGGCAATTTTCCATATGTTGATAAAACAGTTGAAATTTGAAGACAGTAAACAGCAGGTTGCTTGAATTAGAAAATAAATATAAAAAAAAAAAAAGATTTATTTTAAAAAGGCTATTCCTCAACAAGTGGCCCGACAAAAGTCTTTAATATCAGAAAATAAAGTCCAGCCATCCACAGTAACTTATCTCTGACTTCATTAACATGTTCACTGCATTTAATCCAGCTGCAGGAAACAGCTGCTCGGCCTGAGCTGATGTCCACAAATACTGTCGCAGCAGCTTCATCAGTCCAGGAAATGTGTCGGCACTTATTGCCGTCTCTAAAATAGATTTACACCTGGATGCACTTCATCAGTTGGTTTCAGTGTTGTTGGAAGCATGTGTTTGAAGTCCTGCTGCTCCTGGACGTCAGCAGCGTCGCTACTCAGCTGCTCATTTGAAAATCCTATTTTAGCATTAGCATGAGCTAGCTAACCCAGACAGCCGTCAGATACCTTTTCACAGCTTGGTGCTGCAGAGTCCATCAACACGACTGCCACAGTTTGCAGTCTGACCCGCACAGGTGGTCATTACCTGGAGCTCCATCTCCATGAGAGATGCAACAGCAAAACCTTTGTTTTAAAAATGCCTCCACAACTTTATTTATTATTGCGTCGCCAGAAGCACGGGTAGCTAAAGTTTGCTAACGTCTGTAAACTTTACACACCATCAGTTTGCTCGTATAGTTGTTTCCTGTGGCTGTTGTTTTATCGTCTGGCTTCAATGCAATGAGCTCCTGTTTCTGTTTTACTGAGTTCTTTGACAAGGCTTGTTAAACGAGACGCTTCTCTCTGTCGTCTCATTTATTGTGTTGAGGTGTTTGTTGGTTTGATCTCAACTTGTTGGGGAGCTGTACTCATCAACAATACCCAGCGTCACTCATTATCGGCGTTTTCACACTCACGCTGCCAAATTAAAACATTTCCGACTTGTCTCACTTCCCGCCTGTTACAAGAGTCATGCATCCACCCACAGTCCCCAGACATGTTGTCGCACTTCTCTGGGACGGGTGTTTTTAACTAATGGAGGCAAAATAAATCTGGCGTTTTCATTAGGGATCAAGTCTGTACGTATGTGTGTGTGTGCAGGCTGGGCCCTTTCAATCCATTAGAGCAAATGAAAACAAAACGGCAGTAATGTCCAATCATTCGCCTGCCATCATTCATTCTTATTTTGGATCCTCAAACGTACACACAATCGCTATTCATCCACCATCGTGCGTCCTAATCTATTCTACCCTTTCTGCGTCCAGACAGTTTAGAGGAAAAAAAATCCATGAAACCAGACAGAGGCAACTTAAAATCAATGCCTTTTACAAATCCACTGTCTCCCTGAGCGTCTCTCAGCCACCTGGAAGCAAAGACACTTCTCTGCAGTTGTTGTAAATTTAAAAGAAAGATGGACGGTATAAGAGGATGAAATAATGTGATAAGAGACTGGACTGAACAGTGTCACATTGATATCCCGACAAATTATAAAAAAAAAATCTTCCAAACAAGAAGAAAGTCGTTAAAATCCCTGTTATATTGATTTAGTTTATTCATGAACCTTAATTAATACATGAGAACCTCACAGGAGCAGGTTGTAAACGATGTAAACATCTTATTTGCATTATTTACAGTTTATTTGCCCAATAATTTTTCTTTAGGAGACCAGCTAACGGGAGGTAGTTAAAAAATAAATCCATAGTTTTATTACAACAATGAAAGGAAGGGCAACCCCTAAAAAAGTCTGTGTGAAAGATACCGTAATAAAGAATAAGGACTTCGTCGCTGCCCTGTGCACTCGCTGGCATTCTGGACTAAATGCAAAGAAAAATAAAACAATTAAAAAGGCATCGTGTTGGCCAACAGGAGGCTCCGATCCAACAGTTTAAGCCTCCACTTCCTAATAATCCTTCGCTGGCTTGATGAGTTGTCGACGAGTTTTGGCTCTCAAGATTCCTTGTCTGTGATATCTGCGACTGTGTAGAGAAGAAAGAACATTTTGATTCAGCCTTGAGAAGCGAGCAACCTTTCAGTCAGCGCTCAGGGAAAACTCTTTTGTCCAAAACTTTTTCATGTGGTTCTACTAAAGTTCAAAACATCGACTAATTCACTCCGACAACACAATGCTGAGCCGAGGACGGCTTAATTCTGAATTAATGTGTTTATTCTGTCTGTGCACGTTGTCTGGGTTTGAGAAAATATGCCTCTGGAGGTGCACACCAAACAGAAAAATGTCTTTATTCCCACCGTTCTTTGTGCTTTTTTATGGCACAAAAGTTTTAATTATTGGCGATAAAACAACGGACTTTGTTGTTTTGTTACAGTGAAATATCTTAAATCATTTTAAAGGAACACCAGGAATTAGTCATGCATTAGTTTGAAGTAGCTGATAAGAAGTCCTGACGATAATTCTCACATTTTAGCTCAAGAACTAAAAGAAAATATCACAAACTAATTCATCTTTTTATTTTTTTTTTAGAATAAAGCCAAACCAAAGCTTTCCAGGTCCTTCTTTCTCTCTAAAGCACTTTCTTTTTTTCTTTTTGACTCTTTAGCGATGCAGTTTTTTACAACTTAAGGATTAAATCTGAGGATTTGAGGACCGTGGTGATACTAAAGTTATGACGCAGCCTCTCGGTGAACCAGAGGCATTAATCCGGTGAAAAGCAGAGGGACCGAATCAGGAATGTTTGAGTGAGAACGAGAGTCGGGGAAATGATGACATGATTAGCTGTTACGGCACCAAAAAGACACTTAGCGGGGCGGAAGAAAAACATGCAAATGGGTTTCCTCTTTAATGCTGAGCCGCCGTACACACTCACACACTCTCACACACACTCACACACACTCACACACTCAAACACACTCACACACACTCACACACGCACAAGTAGCATCAAATTAGCTCGTCGGCTAATGGCTGAAAGTAATGCCATTTCATTTCTCCTCGTTACAGCTGAACCGTCGTGGGCTCACGGGCTCTCCACCAGCCGTTAAACTGTCATCACAACAGGAACACTCGGTTATTGTGCTCATTGTGACTTTTTATTTTTTTTGTTCCTCACAACTCGTCCGTGCCCTTGTTTTACCTGGTCCAGTTCTGGCGCTGCTGTAAAAATGATGCTTTGGCGTTTCTTGTGTCTCTTAAGTGTTTTTGTTTTGTGCCGTTTCACATATCACATTTCCTGTTACATTATTCACAGTGAGAGCAGTAATGGATGTCTGAAAAATTGAAGGGATTTTTTTTTTGTGCATCTCATCAACCAGAACAAGCTCAGATAAAACGACGTCGCTGATATTATCCAGTCACACAGAGGTGAGGTTTGGGACTTTAAAATGGGTATAAAGTGGTGAACTGCACACCTGAAAAAGGAAAGAGTTCATCCTCTGTGGAGCATAAATGCGACTGGAAAATGATCAGGATCACTGTAGGAAAGCAAAAAATAGTGAAATGAATCCATTTTCTGGGGGTAAAAGCTATTAGCTTTTAGAAATATTTTGCAATGTGTGATTTCTACGGAAGCCGAGAGCGGTCGTCTTCCGCTACTGTTCTTTCTTCAGCGTTTTCTCGAGATAACGAGTTAATTTTCTCGTTATCTCGGGATAACGAGACCGGGCACGAGCGCTTCATTGTAAGTTGTCGTGCCCGGTCAGCTGTTCTCATGACACGTCATGTCGGAGTTCCCGGTCAGCTGTCTATATAAGATACGTCACACCAGGAAGTCCGACAACTTCTGATGAAGGCTGAAGTGACAGCCGAAACTGTCAACGAGATAATTATCTCGTTATCT
>NW_007578742.1:160078-167878 GCF_000690725.1 Stegastes partitus
TCGATTGGTTGGTCGATTGGTTGATCGATTGGTTGGTCGATTGGTTGATCGATTGGTTGGTCGATATGTTGGTCGATTGGTTGGTCGATTGGTTGATCGATTGGTTGGTCGATTGGTTGGTCGATTGGTTGGTCGATTGGTTGATCGATTGGTTGGTCGATTGGTTGGTCGATTGGTTGGTCGATTGGTTGGTCGATTGGTTGGTTGATTGGTTGGTCAATTGGTTGCTCGATTGGTTGCTCGATTGGTTGGTCGATTGGTTGATCGATTGGTTGATCGATTGGTTGGTTGATTGGTTGGTCATCTGGTTGCTCAATTGGTTGCGCTACATCGATAGCACCAAGGGTAAATCCATTATCTTTGACAGACTACTTGTGATCACCTCCATGTTTTTCCACAGCTTTGAATTGGCCCAACCTAATGGAGGCTGCGAGGTCCAACTTACATTTACTAAACATTTACTTAGCGTCAGCTCTAAACCAGCTGACACCAGGAAGTCGTTGGCGTGGCTGCGTTTTGTTCAAACGGATGGTCAAAAAAATTCAGTGTAAATTCTACAACCAGCAAGGTGGATGATCTAAAAGCAGCAGCTAACTTGTCTTCACTATGTTCCTCAGTAGTTCTTCTGCTGGATGTAGTTGCATTTTTAGAAATCATATGAAAATGGGCAGATGTACACTAGTCTGCGCTCTTATACGTTGATTTATATAAAAATTCTCCCCCACAAGTTGATTGGTTAAAGACTGGGTATGGGATTTATTTATTTTTGGTTGAATATAAAACTAAATTTCTATTATAACCATTCATTAAAATTAGTGATGAATGATAACCAGCCTGTATAATCTCATCACAACCCGTTATGTGACTGATTGTGTTAATTGTTTGGTTTCATTCCCAGATATGTTTGCTTTTGACAGCCGCCTCTCCACCAGAACAATCGGCATTATTCGGTTGCCACAAAAACAATCACAAGTAGTCTGAAATCAGCTCCTTAGAAAAGTGTTACACAATGCAGCTTCATGTTCCAGGTTTAGGAAAACCATCCAAATAACAAAAACTACACCTGACTGCTCATGTGAGTAGCTGCTACTTACACTGAATGTGCATTTCCCTCCTACCAGAACAAAACAGCGGTTGTGGAAAACGTGCGTGACGGTAACGACGCCTTCGCTGTGCCGTCTACGATGAGTGGGCGATTTGTTTAAACTTCGAAGGATCGTGCCGCGGCGCGTGAAGGATTTTCTCTCACCGTCATCATTTGCTGCCGTCGCTGAGGGAAGCTGTGCTGAGTGAGCATCCTGCACGTCGCTCTGCTTCACAATCACGCTGCTGGACTCGTTCACACCTGCCAGCTGTTGTACAAACACAGTCTGCCGCACGCTGAGCAGACGCAGCAGCTGAAGGTTAGCCGCTCAAAGGCACCAACTTTTAGTCATGAAGAGGCAGGAAGTGAAGTGTTTTTATTCTGAAATCACGTTTCTCCTGCTGAATAATGTTGATTTTTAGTTAAAAACTGAGTGATATTTGGTCTGAACCTCCATGAAATGTAGCTAAATCGATGTGTCACCGAGCACAGGTTTGTCTAATCGTTTGTTTTTTGACATGATGAGTGTGAAGATATTTCTCTAAAGTCACATTACACTGGTGGAGGAATGTGGTGACATAAAGGTGTCATTTAAAAGTTTTCATAAAACATCATGAATATGGAGGAATTATATCGACTGTGTGTCTTCAACAAGACGCTTCCAGGACTTTATTGTAAAATAAGAAATTGCACTTGCTGCTGTAGCTTGCACGAGGTTGCAACTCAGACTTTTGATGTCCTGATCTGATCTTAAAGTTTGGGATTTGGGTCGATCGAGACATTTTTTTTAACTGATCGGTATCAGCACGAACCCGATCTTTTGTTTACGTCTGCTTAGACTCTGAAGGGAAAGCACGGCCTCTAACTTTTCAAATCATAGCAACGCCTTACAAATGCTGTCATGTTTGACGTTTTAGATGATCTCTTTCCAGAGGGAACAAAGGTAAAGAGCTAAAAAATGCCTCGATGTGGCACAAGAAATGCCCTCAGAAGTTGGTGTAAAATGATGGAGAAATTGCTTTTAATTTTGGTTCAAGGTCTTCATTTATCACAAACACAGTCATACATGGTGTAACTTGTAGTGAAATGTTTTGTGTTCTGTTCCACACTGAAACAATGTTAAGAAATGAATAAAATGAACAATTTTAGTGTGTAATATTAAAACAAAATAGCGACGCAAACGGCAAATATTTACTCATGACTCTAGTTCTATGAGCACATAGGAAATAGACCAGTGGATGGTTTATGTTAGCCAATACGGTGAATGTCACATTTAAGGTGGTCATGTCGTCTTGGAGTCTGACCATTCTGCACTGAGCCCCCAAAAGCAGTTTCTTTGGGCCAGAAGTACACGAGAAGTACTGTATGCATCCTGGAGTGAGTACTTTTTTTTTTCTTTTCAACAATCATCAACAAAACTAATAACGAAATTTAAAAAAAAATACAAAAATAAATAAAAAAAGGACTCAAATAATTAAAGTAAAATTAGAGAAAAAAAACAGGATGTACATAAAATAATAATAATAATAATAGTAATAATAATAATGCATTAAAAGTCTGTGCATCACAATCTGGAGTGAGTACTTCTGAAAGCTGTTTTGATCAGAACACATTCCTGCCATCAAACCGTCTGCAGGTTCCTGTTGGCNTGATTTTTAAATAAACCCTGAAAATAGAGCCGCTTTAAGTCAATGACAGCCTAATAATTTGAATTGTTTGCTAAGTTTAAATCTGCTCCAAATAAGTCAACATGATGAAGGCAGGAAGACATGTAGGGTGGAGTCCATCACAGGACTGATTGTGGAAATTAAGGGTCTTTTATTTTTATTTATTTTTCCTTTATTTAACCAGGTAGGTTAATTGAGAACAGGTTCTCATTTACAATAACGACCTGGCCAAGAGGCAACACAGAGCAGAAAATACAAAACATCCATAAGAAAAGAATACACAAACAAAACGTGACAATAAAAGTCTTTGAAGATAAAATACACGAAAAGCAGGTACAGGACTCGATAAAAAGTTGTTTGTTGTTCACCATATTTTTAAAAAGCTGCAGAAAACTGAAATGAATGGCGGCCAAAGACAGTGCGGGCTTTGGGGATGAGGAGGTGGATGAGGTTGCTGTTGCGAAGTGAGCGGCTGATGTGACGGATGATGAGTAGTGAACGTAGGTATGCCGGAGTTTGACCTATGATAGTTTTATAAATGAACATCTTGTTGCCATGATGCCAACATTTTTGACTTTGCTGTGATAACTGCCTACAAATATGTGTAACGCTAAAAAAGATTTCAAAGCAAAAGCCTAAAATGTCAGGAAGCGCAATCTGAAGTGTGTCAGAAGACGACAACTGGACTTTTTTGGTTCTTGAAAACATTTTCAGTTCTAACGGACCGATGGGGAGTCTCAGATGTCTGTTCTTACCTGCAGATAACATGTCAACACGTGTCGAGGTGTGAATGGTTATGATAAGTACCTGGTAAGTGGAGTCCAGACCCCCTCTTCTGTTTAGAAGTGGCTGCTCCAATTTAACTTTTCCAAAGTCCATTAAAAGCACTGGAGGATGTTTAAAGAAGTCATAAAGCAACAGGAGTCATGCTTCTTCATATCCACAACTTGTCCTTCTGAAAGGTTCCATCCTGCAGAGATAAGTGTAGCAGCACTTCACTGCTCATTGTAATCATCCACTTTATTTCTTTTTTCAGAAGTCTGTTGATCATTACGGCCGGTGAACGTGTGTTTTGCTTCGTCTGTCTGCTTTGTGTGGACAGTCGGCCAGAAGCACTTGTTCCTGTGGCCACGACTCTTATTTTGACATCATGAAAGCTGCAGTGTGTTGATGAGAGCAGGTCCCACTCAAACCAGGCCTTCACGGAGCAGAAGTCCTGCTGTCACAACTTGACAAAACACCGTCATTTTTACAGTGTCTGTAAAATTTAGAATCGTTCAGTTTTGCGATGCCTTTGCAGTTTCAGTGAACCTCACCACAAACACTGCTTTTGCAGGTTGGTGTGAGTTTGTCTGAGAGAATCCTTGTGTAGAAGCCCTGCTACCTGCACTAACACTAACATAGCTGTTGAGTTTGTGTCGGGGGGTCTTCACATGAGGCCGCCATGGCCAGTAAAGCCATGAGTGTGAGGTGAAACAAACCAACATGAGGAGCTGGGAGTGAGGAAGGACGACGATGAGTCTTGGAGTTTCTTCTTATCCGCTCTGACGTGATCCTTCATTGGTACATGAACAACTGCCAGGTCAGAAAGCAACAAAGTCCTGAGACTGGTGGTCAAGTTTCTCCAAAGAACACTTGGACATCAAGTCATTCTACAAAATAAGTGATTAGTTTTCCCAAAAAACATCCGTCTTGCCATAAGCATGATTTGACCTGTATGTCCAGAGTATTTAAAGAACATTTATGTTCAAATTACCCTGAAAGAAAACACTTTACAAAAAAATTTGATACAAGCAGCCTCGTCTTCAGTCTCCAAGCCGACTGCTCGATTGGTTGGTCGATTGGTTGGTCGATTGGTTGGTTGACTGGTTGGTCGACTGGTTGGTCGATTGGTTGGTCGATTGGTTGATCGATTAGTTGGTCGATTGGTTGGTCGATTGGTTGATCGATTGGTTGGTCGATTGGTTGATCGATTGGTTGGTCGATTGGTTGATCGATTGGTTGGTCGATATGTTGGTCGATTGGTTGGTCGATTGGTTGNTGTCCGTAGGTGTGAATGTGAGTGTGCTTGGTTGTCTGTCTCTAAGTGTAGCCCTGTGATAGACTGGTTACCTGTCCAGGTGAACCTGCCTTCATCCTGAGTCAGCTGGGATAGACTCCAGCCCCCCATGTGGAGGATTGAGCTGTGGATAGATAATGGATTGATGACATCTGTGGCGGCTGTGGCTCAGGTGGTAGAACAGGTTGTCCTCTAGGTTGGCGGTTCGATCCCCCGCCCCTCCACAGTCCAAGTGGCCAAGACACTGAACTCAAGTTGCTCCCAATGGCAGGTAAGCGACTTGCATGGCAGCTCTGTCGCCATCTATGTGTGAATGGGAGAACGAGAAAACAATGCAAAGTACCACTAAAGTAGAAAAGTGCTGTATAAGTGCAGACCATTTACTATTTACAATGAAAACCACTTTGTTCTACTTGAATGAAAGCTGCTATACTTGGCTGTTTGTTAGGTGTTTGTGTCGGCTGTTCTCATGGTGTCATCATCATCCCTTTGTCTCTACATTTGGTCATTTATTCATCAAGCGCTCATGCATGACGGTTAATGTAATGTAAGATTAAGGTTACATCAGTAATTCGTCAAGTTTTCTCACTCACAACGTTTGTTTTCTAACTTCCACCCCATAAATAAGCCTCTTTTGTAATATATCGTTCTGGTAAAGTTGTCATGTTAAGTGGAAAAGGACGGAGTGCAGCTACAGCCTTATGCAACACACAGGAATGACATCCTATTAAAAACACACCTCCCTCTTTAATGAAGAATATAGCTGTTGTAGCGGCTGTTCCCAGCGGACGTCTTCCCTGAAGTTGAAATGAAAATGACACCGTTGCATCACACGGCTGAACACAGCAGCGGGTCGCTCGGCGCCGCTCTGGCACCGACGCCATCAGAATAGAAAGGTGCCGACACATGGCCCACGTCCACAGAAACATTTGAAATGCTGGCTCGCTGTTTCCTGAGCTGTGTTTTTGGCTTGAACCCGCTGGAGGCTGTGAGTGCAGAGAACACGACCGGCTGAGGTCAAAACATTTTGGGTTTGACGGCTCTGAGCTTAAACCATCCGTTTATATCACTGACTCTGGCTTTTCAGCGCGTTGACAGACGGTCTGGCGCCTCCTCGCTGCCTTTGTTTGAAATTTTATCAGTCAATTTGGACTAAATTGTCTGAATCACTCCGAAGAGTCTAAACAAAGGCTTAAACGTGTTCCATACAGCGCAGGATTATGACAACGTCCAACTGTTTCCAGCTGCAGAGCAAATTGATGATGCAGCAGAACAAATGTAAATCCAGACCAAGTGAAAGTGGAGTGTTTAGTCTCAACATGTGTGTGCATAAAGCTAATGTTACCTCCAGACTCCCTTCAGAGGAAAATGAAGACTGGCATTGCTTTTCTGAGCGTCTCCTCGAGTCGTGTCTTGTCATTAATCTGTGTTTCAGAACGTCAAAGTGTTGCTGCTGCACCGCAAAAGTCAAAATGAAATGTTTGCAAAAGGGGCCAAAGAACAGGAGAGCAAAGGCCTTTATCGGCTGCTTTTCCAAACAAGACTGAGGCCTTGTCATAGTTTCATTAGTCAAACATACAAATCTAAACTCAGATTTCAGCAGAAGCAGTTCAGACGTATTCCAAGTGCAGAAACAAAGAGCAGCGATGACCCAGCGGGCCGAGTGAGTGGACGCTGCTACTCCGGGTCGTTTTCTGAGGATATGAAAGAGCTCAGCTTTTCTAAGCTACAATGCTCCTCTGCACTATGATGAAATTAATCCCATTTGTGTGTAAAAAAAAAAAAGAAACTTTTATGCGCTGAAAATGTAAGCTCCTTATCCATCGCCGGTGGAGCAGCCCAGAGTGATTCTTACTGTCGGCTCTGTGGACGCTGCTTCACCGCCGCTGAATATTCAGAGTCAGCGCCGTATGAAAATGTTGTGAGTGTGAGAGGGATGATGTGCCATCGGCTTGATTAGGCTCACAAACATAATTGAATTTAATATGATTTTTAAATAAACCCTGAAAATAGAGCCGCTTTAAGTCAATGACAGCCTAATAATTTGAATTGTTTGCTAAGTTTAAATCTGCTCCAAATAANAAAAAATCATCCAATGTGGTCATGATTCCTGGAGATTTTCACCTGATGGTGGATAAAAGTAAACGCTAAGAGGATTATTCTCATGAATTTTATCACCCCAGCAATCTGTCTTGTAGTTGTTGAGATAATAATATTAAAGCCTGTAACAGTAATTAAATATTAGAGATAATTTTTTTTCTTGAACACTCCATCCCTGGAGCGAAGCATTGTTTGAGCAATATCATTTCAACAATGTAATTCTGTGTAAACTGTTGGAGCTGTGATATAAACAAATTTATTGTTTTTATTAAGCACTTGCAGTTAAAAAAACCAAAGCAGATGTTTGTCTACAGTGGAGAAGGCAGCTCTGGTCTAGGATGTAGGAGCCTTCGTCTGTTTCTGGTGACCAGAGGAGAGCTATAGATCTGTTGCAATAATCAAACCCTTGCTTAGACTTGCTTGTGTTTGGCACACAGACAGCACAGATGCGTAGGTATTATCCCGCTTTATTGTGCTCAGAGGATCACTTTCCATGCATCTGCAGCAGATTGGTGATTTCACGCATGCACCTGCCACAGACCGGCGTCAACTTGATGACAGCAGATGAGGAAAGACCCTCGTGTACTTTTGAAACGTTTTAGTGCACGGCTTGGGGAGAGTCATGGAGGCCTGATAAAAAAGAGAAAAAAAGTTTTCAAAACTTCCAGCAGGGTTATGTGTTGTCATCCTTTCAACCATGAAGACGTGTCCGGGCGAAGTAGGCAAAGTTGTGTCTTATAGTTCTAGTAGTTCAGACACACACAGAACCAGCTTTTCCTCTGTTTACCGTCTGTACTGGGTTAGCTGCTTTATTTCTACTGACAGACAAACTTTTGTGTTTTTGTGCAGCGCTCGTCACTGGAATGAGCACGTTTCAGAGTGCAGCGGTG
>NW_007578742.1:175488-189791 GCF_000690725.1 Stegastes partitus
AAGTCTGTGCATCACAATCTGGAGTGAGTACTTCTGAAAGCTGTTTTGATCAGAACACATTCCTGCCATCAAACCGTCTGCAGGTTCCTGTTGGCAGCATTGCGTCGTGTACATGGAGGACTCAAAATAATTATCTACACGCTGAGAATTTATCTGAAAATATCATTAAAAATCCAGTGCACTAATGTCTAACAGCTGTCTAATAAAGACAGAACAAATGTAGAGCTGAGATGAAGACTAGAGGCTTTGGAGAAAGGATGAAGGAGTTTCACAAATACATCCACGTAAATGTGTTTAAACAACACATGGAGAAGCTTTGGAGAAACATGCTTCCATCATCTTCTTGCTCTTCATTAACCCAGCTCATGTGACCACTGGACAGCACCCACTGATGGGCTTCAGATGTAATAATCTTGAAACGCCTGAGAAACAAGACGTTTATTTACACGGAGCAGCTGGATTAAAGTAGTAATTGTAAACCTCGTGCTAGGAATCGCCTCTTTCTGCGAGATACCAATTAGAATTTTGTTATGTGTGATAAAAGACATACAGCAAACATGGCCGCTAGTTGTGTACGTTTTGCGTCAGAACAACAAACAAGAAACGTGGCATTTGCAAGCAACAGGCTCTGAGACAGTGGGGTTCCCCTAATCCTAATTTGTTCTTTCATTTGCACAAGTCGTCGTTGTGGTGCATATTCATCAGATGAAGCTGGGACGCATGCCTCTGAAGAGGCAGGCGGGATTTTACTTGTTTTGTTTATCTGTGCAGTGTTAGGAAAACTTCTTTTTATTTTAGTGACATATATTTTTTTTCCTTTTTTTGAGCTTCTGGAACTTTATTTTTAAGATTCTAAGACACTGTTCCTGCAACATTAAGAGCAGGACTTTGCTGAAATTTTTCAAGACAGATGAGTTGGCATGGATCTGTTGCCCGTGTTTGTTGGTCTGCAGTTCAACTCCCAGCTGGCCAGCACCGTTTTGTTCAAGTCATATCTTAACAAAATCCAGATTACATCCTTAAATTTACCACAATACCTGCTGTAAATCTTTTAAAATAATGCTGAATCCTTTTAGATGACATTGGATTACTTCCTACAGCCTCAAGAACACTGAGTCCAAATGCTCCCTGACGTGATCCACATTCATTTGAATTTGTTCGGTTCTGATTCCTCGCTTCTTGTTTGCAGAGATCAGTCTCCCCTTGACACCAGGGTTTATTTTGAGCATCTAAATTAGTAGGACTGTGACGTTCTCAGAGATTACTGCCCCGTTTTGTGATTCAGGCTTAAAACACAGGTGTATTTTTACATACATCTACAAAAAAAAAGAAAAAAACATCCCTGGAGCAGCTTAAATTCAATGCATGCAAATAAAACCTCACAAGTGTGTCTGAGAGGCGACGGCAGAGTGAGCGAGCGACGAGATGAGACGTGAAGGGGATACAGGTGCAGAAACGCCTCACTCTGATCTCTAATTCTCTATCTGGAACAAACACAGACACTTCAATCCCAAAGCAGAGAGCATGCCAAGCCGCGGCGGAACAAAGCCCCAAAAACTTGTGATGAATTTACAGCCGGGCTGCTTGACAGATCGGAAGACGGGCCGATCGCTCAACGTCAGAGTGGGGCCGAGTCTATATTTAAACCGTGGCAGAGTGCAAACAAGCCCAAAGACAAAGGTGTGTGCAAAATGGTCGGAGCGTAATTACACACATGGACATTAGCATAAGGATAAAGCCTCCCCCCTTGGAAGTGGTGTTGCAATTATTTGCAGCACGGGAGAGTCCAGGAGGGTTGACTCTGGCGGGAACATTTAAATTAGAATGTGTGGCTCTGCTTTTGTTCGGCCTCTGAGCCAGCTGGGTTGTTGGTCCGTCCATCCGTCCCATTCAGATGAACACAATATGTCTTGAACACTTTGGGGGGAACTTCTTCAGATCTGGCTCAAGCATTAAAACAAATGAACCGTGACATTTATCCGTAACTCAAACACTTCCATGCTAATTATGTTTTTAAAAAAGACAATCTTCACACTAATATCTCGTAGGTTTAAATAACGAAGTGGAAAAACTCAACTTTCCTGTGACTAACAGTTCTAGTTGCAGTTCCTCTAGCGGCCACTCGGGGCTCCAAAAGCAACCCACGTGTCAAAATAAACAACTTTACAGCAGAATTAAACATGTTTACAGCCTGGTGCAAGAAAGCTTTTGGTCTCTATGGCCAGTTTGATGACAACTATACGGGCTCTGACTTCGTATATAAGTTTAAATTGCAGTGAGTGTTAGTGACAGAGATGTTTGCATGGTGGTCTCAGCTCCTCATGCTCATTTTATAGCCAGAACCACTTTAACAATTCATTTATTAGTCACTCAAAAGAGGAATTTTTCACGATACTTTTGGTTGAACAGCTTAACATTTGGGGAAATATCCTCGTTTGCTTCTTTTGATTGATACCAGTCGTGCTCTCGCATGTGAAATATGAAGCCAGCAGCTTCATAGCGTCGTATAAAGTTTAAAAATACGTGTACTAGAGGTTCTAGGGCTCACAGATTAACAGGTTATATTCCCTTCATAGGTTTAATTTTTCATTTATTGATTTATTTTCACATAAACTCTCATTACGGGCAGTTTAAATTCATCACCTTGCACAGTCGAGACTTTGGAGGACTTTCTTTCACTGTTTTATTGTCTGAATCAGCAGATCCCCATCTTTCTGGCTAATGTCTTCTTAAAATAAAACAGAGACTCCTCGTGAGCTCTTCATCACATGTCATGGAATTAGTGTGAGCTGCAAGAATCAATTATAAAAAAATACATCTGAAAAAATAAATGTATGTCTTTTTTCTTCTCTAATACCCACAAATTTATTTGACCTGATTTGACCCCGAGGTTGTGAATCAGTGCTCAAAATGTAAATTAAAAAGCAGTAACAGATAATCTGAAATGAATATAATCATCAGTCCAGTGTTTGCATCTTTCAGAGCATCCATATTTATATATATTTTCCATTTGTGTCCTGAGAGGTCTCGGATGAGGTCATGCAACTGCGTGGCTTTTATAATTAGAGGCAGAAAAAGTCTGAGACACTGTAGAAAACACTTTTTTTTTTTGGTAAATGAACTGCTGCGACTATTTAATCAGAGTCAGGTGCAGGAGGATGAATGAAGCAGGTGCAGAGGCTGATTGAGGCGGATCGTGGAGATGCAGTCGTGCTCTTCGTGTGACTTTGCTGCGTATTTAAATCATTTTTTCACACACACACACATGGCTGCACCTTCGTTTTCCCCACATTGTTCAGATTTGATCCTGAATAAACGGGACACATCTGACAACAAAGAGCCACATTTCATAGCCGGTGTTGAGGCAGAATAACTATCAGAGCTGCTGTGATCAATGTTTGAAGTCAACAATGGGTGAAACGACTGTGAAGGGAGTCACTCAGATCGCTGAATCCACTGATAGCTCAGCTAACTCTGTCGTTTTTCTCAGACTTTTTGGTGTATTTCAGCTTTGTGATGAGTTTTTTGGCCACCAGCTTTAACATGTTGGTTGGTTCTTGCCATTAAAAGCTGAAAAATGGCATTTAGTGGCTAAAAAGCTGAAAGAGTGAAACACTAAGCTTGGATTTCTTATATGGCCAGAAACACAAATGCAAATGAAACTGACAGATTTCTCTGATGTGGCACAAATACATTTCTAATCAACATATCTTCATACTATGCCGTTGGTCATTTTCAGCAAACCCATAATGTTAGAGGCTACAGGACTTTCTGTCACCCTGGAACCCAGAAAATGCAGCAGAAGCCTCAAACCTGTCATGAAAGAGTCAAATTTTATCGTAGATTGTCCGATGCCGATGCCGAAACTTAACCAAACTTCTAACATGTAGTTATTATTGTGAACGTCTCAGCCAAAGCTTGATATTTTCCTGAAACTAACAACGTAATCTTGGTACTGAAGGTGAAAACTTCAAGTCAACAACGAGTTTAAAATGACAATTAAGTCAAGGAACAATGATCCCACATGAAAGTCCTGTTGCTGACACATCCAGTCATCCTCTCCTCCTTCCTTGTTATGCAAACTTCCTAAAGCCTTTCCTTCACCGTCTTTAAAGAGAAAACAGTCTTTCAAAATGCAAATGAAAATCCAGTTTCGTTGTATTTGAAGGTAATTTTTAGGAAACAGAGCTGGAAGATTTTTGTTTCCAACTTTCAGGACTTCAGGTTGCAAATAAAAGCGTGTGCAGGTTGAACAATACAAAACTTGCAATTATATTTTAGCTTTAAATGGGCAACATACAGCATCTACCAAAGGGTCATCTGACTGTTGGTTCATCATAAATGTGCTGCGTGTAAGGTTTAGTGGCATCGAGCAGTCAGGTTGCAGATTGCAGCTAAATTAAAAGCCTTTACTTCCAGGTGTGTACGAGACCTTATGGCATGAGATGTGAGCAACATAAAAAAGCTCCATCTAGTGTCAGTGTTTGGTTTCGTCCACTATGGGCTGCAGTTGAAACGTGGTGGTCCAACATGGCAGATACCTCGACTCCCTCTGTAGGTGCAGTCGTCCTCATTTGTTTCCAGACCCTCATTAAAGAAAAAATCACAACAGTCACTCAAGAAACTAGAAACTGAAAAAAGTAATAATAAATAAAAATTTGCTAAATTGTAATTTAGTGAAATAAGACATTTCTTTTGAATTGTGGTTGAAAAGAAAAATTTTAAAAAACAAAACAAAATGAGAGCACTTTGCTGATGAGCAGTGAATCAGAACACCTGTCAACAGGTGCAGGAGTCTGACTGAGAGTTACAGAAACACCTGATTGGCTCAAAGGGTTGTTCAACTAAATATGAGTTTATGGGTCCCATCATGCTTGTTTTGTTTATATATTTCTGTTGAACCACAATTCAAAAGCAACGTCATGATTTTCATTAAATTTTTATTTCTTATTACTTTTGTCAATTTCCACTTATTTCAGTGACTGAAGCTGTTTTTTTCCTTCTTTAATGGAAGGCTATGAACACATCTGAGGACGACTGTATAAAGGGTTCATTGGATGGTAGCGAAAACACAACAAGCTGGTGATTAGACGACTACGAACATAATTCCATTTCTGCTCATAGATCCGACTAAATCCTTCATACTGGAGCACAAACAGGAATCTGGTTCGTGATGATTTGTGTGTATCAGCCACAACATTGAACCACTTGATGCTGGTGTCTGGAGAATTTAGTCAACACTCTGTTTGGCTGGTTGTCGTGTTCCAGGAACCCCCACATGATCAGTGTTCTTCACTCCACCCGTCAGTGGTTTTAATTCTGTGGCTTGTCACAACAGGAAACTTTGCCACAACTCCACCGTGCACCTTTCCTGCCCCTCCAACAGTCCTGCTATCGTCCCCGTGAGGCTTTTCACAACAAAATGACAAAATGGAACAAGTGCAACTTTCTCCATTTTGGTTCTGAAGTAAATTTCTGGGTGTGATTGCATCATTATTCTTCCCTTTTCCAATTCCAGAGTCCCCCAAACAGGCCCAATAAAGATCATGTTTCACACTATCGGTGTTTACTTTGTAGCTGCGGGTATTTCAAGCAAACATTTTCTGCGTTTTCTTTGGAGGATATAACGCTCCGGCGGATAAACATGCTTGTCAGATAGCTTATCGAAGCAAAAAACTGCATCTACTGTAATTGAGATAAGCTCCCTCGCCGCAGGTACTCCCTCCAGTCAGACACCCACCAAACAGAGCTGAATGAAAACAGCTCGCACACAAAGACACGCAAGCACACACACGTGATGCAGCTTTATGTGACCCAGAGCGCTTTTCCACTGCTGCTGACTAAATGCAGTTCTAAAGTCACTGGAGTGATGCCGGGCCCACTCAGCTCTATTTCCACGCCTGCAGTCATCCGTTGGTGTGTGTGTGTGTGTGTGTGTGTGTTGGTGATACAGGAATAGAAAGGTATTAAAATTCTCCAAACCGAATCCTGCGCTCCTGCCGAAGGGAATGAAGGTGCATTGCCTGATGACGGAGATCGCTTCATTAATCCCTTAAAACAATACAATCAGGTTGTCATCCCAAACCCAAGAGCTCTTGTGCTTTTTCTTCTACAGTCAAAGTTTGAATTAAAAAGTGCACAACTGAGGCGCAGTTGGTAGCACTGTTGCCTCACAGCAAGAAGGTTGCCGGTTCGCGTCCCGGTGGGGGCACCGGAATCTTTTTGCGTGGAGTCTCCATGTTCTCCCCGTGCAGCATGGGTTCTCTCCGGGCTCTCCGGCTTCCTCCCACAGTCCAGAAACATGTTGAGGTTAATTGGTGATTCTAAATTGTCCGTAGGTGTGAATGTGAGTGTGCTTGGTTGTCTGTCTCTAAGTGTAGCCCTGTGATAGACTGGTGACCTGTCCAGGGTGTCCCCTGACTTCGCCTTAAGTCGGCTGGGATAGACTCCAGCCCCCTGCGACCCTAATGAGGATTAAGCGGTGTATAGAAAATGGATGGATGGACAACTGAGGCTCCTTTTACACTTTAAGTTTTTAACAGCCTGCTTAGATTGCACATGATGGCTAAAACTTTGACAGTGTGGGACTCTTCGCCCTGAATGCTTTACAGTGTGTGGGCCATGCATCAAACCAGTCAGGAGAAAACAGCGTGAAATGGTGCAGAACTCAGGGGTGAGCTGGCTTTAACCCGCCTGCTAAAAAACATTTACCTCAAACTCACCTTGCAAAGTTGGCATTTCATGTGGCCCTGCCCCCCCCCACTCCCCGCGGCTGTGACCGGCTTCACACTTTCCTCTCGGCCAAACCGGTTCTTTATTACACTCAAGGCAACTGTGATCGACCAGACGCGACACGTGCACTAGCGTCCTCTCCAGAAGCAGCTCCTTCGTAGGAGCGTTGCTCATTTACGTCCGTTTGAAACCCGTCAACACTCAGCATTCTTTGTAATCCAGGTTTTAGCTGAATGATCAGATTTGCAGGTGATTCACGCTTGCTCATGCAAAAAAAAACAAACTTTGATTAGTAACTAAAATTAGCGCCTTAAACGCATCCGACTGCATCAGCGCTTTGCTGAGAAAGCCGCCCTCAGTGTTTGAGTCATAAATTAAAAAGTTAATGACGTGTCCAAAATTGTTGTCTGATTTCATTCCAACTGCTGCGAGCCAGAAGTCTCCAGTACACCAGCCGTCCGGCGGTGAATCCACGCGACGGGTGCAAGTAAAGTGGCAAAGTAGTTTGTTTTCACTAGATTTCAGTGGTGTTGTCGATCAAACACGCCCGTGCTTTTAACTGTGGTGACTACATTACATCTGTCCAGTGCTGTTTGCCCAGACAGCTTGTGTTTTTTAACCAGTTTGGGTTCAGTATCTCACTACAAGAGCTGTAAACATGCTGAAGAGAAACTTGCAGGTTGAGTTTATTCATGATAGTTCTTGTAAACAATCATTTAAAAAAGCTAATACATGATTTTCTGTTTAATGAGACATAAAGTCAGAACATTTGCATTTTGAGCAGCACATCAGGGAGTCGTCTCCGTCACGGTGCAGCGGGCTGTAGTGGGTTTATAAAGTTGCTCTTTTTAGCTAATTACTTTGCATTTCACTGTTTTTCATGATGGTGAATTATAGTGTTTGTGCTCCAGCCTGTCACGACATCGAGTCCACACTTTTCTAACTACGGAGCTGCTTTTGTGCCAGTTTTGTTCAAGTGCTTGTGAATTAAAAGATGTGGTTCTGACGGGAAGATTATGTTCCTGGAGGTGTGATGGAGCTCCAGATGTGAAGTGTGAGACTGACGGCTGCTTCGATTCCTTCAGTGCACACATCAGCAGCAGCAGCAGTCTGGTGCTGAAGCCGGCAGAACCAACGGTCGCTGATCCGTCAGAGGTTCGGCTCCATGAAAACGCAACCGCAGATCTTCTGTTGTATTTGCAAACTTCCTGAAGCGGCGCTGCCGGACGTAGTGACGGTTTAGGTCAGACAAGCATCACAGTGAATATCAACGCTCCTGCCAGTATATTAAATGATCAGTGCTGGTTTTGTTCCATCCTGGTCGATGGTAGCATCCTTACTGTGCTGAGATGACGTGGGTCTCCTCACATCACTGTCATGTCCTCTCATCCTCATTTGTTCCTGGTCCGTGTGACACCAAGTTGGCTCGTCATTATAAACCTTATATGTGAATGAATGTGCATGTTGAACCTCTTCTGTGTGGTGGTTTAGACCTGAGATGCACCTGATTGGACTTCACTCATAGTCTGTCTGCTCCTGGATGTCAAACTAGCTGAAATTGGGAATCTTTCACTTATTTTAAAACAGTCCATTTGTGCTGGAAACAAGCCATGCTGCTGCTGAATCTGAATCAACCGGGGATTAGTTTAGAAGTTTTTCCAAACTTTCCAAAAGGCGTCAGGTTGCAGCCCTTGCTTTGCACAACATAGACTCGACCACGCAGCGTTTCGTCTTTGCATTGCAGTGCTACCAGGATGTGTTGCAAGGCTGCTTACGTAGACGGTGAAGCGCTGAGGTGATGGATGCAGGAGACACTGTTCGGTTTCTTACTGTTAAACTGGACCAAGCGTCGCTGCTCTGCATAAAACTGAAGAGTCTAAATGTTCTGTGCAGAAGCAGACGTACGTTCTCGAACATCTGGTTTCTACTTTGTTCACTCTGGCTTATATCGATCTTATTTTCAATGCTGCTCTGAACTTAGACAGTATATTAATCTGTCTACTTCATAAGCAAACCAGAGCTCATTTTGCAAGAACGGATGCCCGACTCTCTGCCTCTGCTGTTTCCCTGCACCTCCTCTTGTCTGAAGCTCCTTTGGGGTGACGTGCCTGCATTAAGAAGGCTGCTGAAAGCATTCCCTCCCTAAATCTTTTACTACATTAAACAATTTTAAGTTCTGAACCGTTCGGTGTGTCACAAGACCAACTGACGTACGCACTGAGCATCGGAAAGACGAAGGGCAGAACAAAGGAAGGGAAGATGCCAAAAGAAGAGTACAATAGAGAGAGAAAAATAAAAGAAATGGGGTGTTAGAGGGAGATAGTGTCAGAGTGGGATGGAGGAGAGGGGGAAGCCAAAAGAAGAGCAGAGAAATGAGGTAGGAGAGGGAGGTGTACTCTTTACTAAAACAGCAGTGAGTCAGAAAGCGAGGGATGATGAGAGGGAGGAGAAAGAGGGACACCAGGATGATGAGGTGATGGAGGAGGAACGCAGTGGAAACCATCCGTCCACTGTAAAACTTAAACAAGCAAAAATGTTTGCTGCTCGATGAGGGATGCTGCCGAGGCTGCAGGACGTGAAAATGAAATTAAAACATAAAACGCACAAACAGACTGGTGGAGGTTTGTTGGAGGTGAAGCAGCAAGAATAAAGCTCACAGCAGTCCTGCATCATCATTAGACTGAGAACCAGAGAGAGAGAGAGAGAGATATGAATCTTTCTTAGGTATCCGGAGCATCTGGAAGCTGATAGGCCTAAAAAGGTTAATTTGATTTTGTCTGGCCATATTCATTACAGAGCGGCATAAAAATGATTCATAACGATTCAGTCTAATGTATCTGCAGTTAGTTTATTATAATAGGTTTAATAAGAATGGAAAGTGAGCAGAAGGACATAATGGGAGGATGGAGGGGGGAAGAGAAAGCAGAGACAAAGGAAGAAAATAGTTTGAAGGTGGAGAGAAGGATCGGCATGTCTGTTCTACTGCCGTTTCATGAAATTAAATGTCATAAAATGTAAATATAATCCTTTCTATATTGAAAGAAAGATGTGATGGCATTTCCCTGAACCCGCAGGATGCTGTGCAGAGGTCTGGTTGATCACCAAACCATCAAAAACCTCTTCGCTTTCCAGAGAACACGGAGCTACTTCAGGATTGATAGCGAACTCATTCATTGCCGTTTATAGTTTAATTGATTTAAAATATAATAAAAAAAATAGGAAGACAGGAGACATGTCAGAATAATGGATTGCAGATTGGCTGTAGTCTCTGGTTGTGCCACCAGATTGACTTTAATCATTTAGTGAGATGCTGAGCGCCCACAACGTCTCACTGATGACCTCTGCAGCATCAGGTTTTAAAAAGCCGTTTAGTGGCTGTGATCTGTCGCCATCTCTCGCTTTCTGTTTACCTCAGCTGCTCTCAAACCTCAAAGCTTAAGCACCAGGGGTTAAAAACGCTGTTATCATTCAGTTCAGTGATTAATTATCGATTGACCAAAACGCTTCCCAGACCGAACACTTCGGTCGTTTTTCATTGCACCTCGTACTAGAGTTTGCAGGCTTTTTTTTTCTCCTGCCAGAAGATGTCAGAGCCTCAGAAAGTGGCGATCACACTGAACGGCTGGAAAACTTGTACAACTGGAACAAGTCCTGCGCCGGCGAGCCAAGGCTCAGGGGCCGGAGGGGAAGTGGAAGTGACAGCACACCTGCAGCGGTTGTGGCTGCTGATCCGGCTTTAACGAGACATGTTCCGGGTACTCGTGAAGGATAATGTGCTGTTTTTCTGGAGTGCTGTCTGAGTGCTGTGGACCGCCGTCTGTTTTATTTAGTACACTTCACCTTTGCTTTAACCGGGTGAATCCCACGAGGTCGGACACTTCTTCATTTGTGCTGCATCAGATTTATTAGAAACTTTAGGTTCAAGAAGTTCAACATCGTCGGTGTGTGATGACTCGCTATGAGGCGTTCTAAAATGTACAGTTTGGATTAGTAGAGGATGAGAGTGTACGTCTTTGTGCTTGTTTTCTATCAAACTGAAGGTCCTTTGGTTTTAGATTCATGAAGCTGTAACCGACTGACTTTGGGGATTAAAAAAAAAAAAAAAGTTGTTGAGGTTTAGTTTAGTTCACCATCTGCTCAGCTGTGGTATGTTCTCTGCTACATGTGCTGCAGACGGTGCTGAGAAGATTTTAAAAAATGGAAACAATCGTATTGGCTCACATTGGACAACATGTGGGTCGATAGCATTTTTTTTTTTCTACATTTTTGTACTATTTAACGGTTAACTGTTATTGTATGGGGCTCTGCTGTTAGCTCAGTCCCCTTACAGACGTATTTACAACACAGTTTCATCATTCATAGCGTTTTATTTTGCTTACTCATGTTTGCTAAATGGGGCTGCAGGGTGGCGCAGTTAGTAGCCTCGCAGCAAGAAGGTCGCCGGTTCGCGTCCCGGTCAGGACACCCGGGATCTTTCTGCGTGGAGTTTGCATGTTCTCCCCGTGCAGCGTGGGTTCTCTCCGGGTTCTCCAGCTTCCTCCCACAGTCCAGAAACATGCTGAGGTTAATTGGTGATTCTAAATTGTCCGTAGGTGTGAATGTGAGTGTGCTTGGTTGTCTGTCTCTAAGTGTAGCCCTGTGATAGACTGGTTACCTGTCCAGGTGAACCTGCCTTCACCCTGAGTCAGCTGGGATAGACTCCAGCCCCCCATGACCCTAATGAGGATTAAGCGGTGAATCGATGATGGATGGATGGATGTTTGCTAAATGTGTCATGCATAATGCGATTTTACTCGGCACTGTTCATACTAATTTTACACTTTCTATTTACTCCTCTTGGTTTATTTTCACGTTATTGGAATTTATGCAGTATATCCAGCAAAAAACATTTCCTTTGGGGTTAGTAAAAATCTCTCGTATCTTATGTGCAATAGGGCAATAATATCAGCCAACCAGTGTATCGGTTTGGCTTCACTCAGTCGTCTCAGATCCAGCTGTTTAACCTCGCTCAACTTTTGTTCTGTATCGTACCATCTGAATCATCTTTACAAGCGCCCTGTAATGCATTTTTAATCATATTCGGGATGTGATGTAGAGCGTAACCTGATTATTCATGTCCCTGCGTCACTCTGACATTATTCAGGTTCCTGATAATCTGCATTATCGGCTGTCGTTTTCAGGTGTCATTAATACGAGACTTCCACTTATGGAAGCTTTTAACTGACTTTAATTTGCTTTTGTTGTGCTTCATTATAAAAATGATCGCGCCTACTTTAAGCCTGCAGCAAAACAACTTTAGATCCAAAGCTCAGCACTAAGGAAATAAAACACACCTGCTCCTGAGCCCTGCAGTATTTTCTATCATATTAGTATTTTACAGAATGAGGCGCACAAAAGCCACTTGCTGGCTGCTATATACCTGAAACTGACACTATTTTCATTCGTTGTGTGGCTCAGCGGGTCAGCCGCTCACAAAGCCACGCCTGAGGTGTTTTAATGGAGCGCTGAGGGGTGGGTACGACAGCTGTCGTTCCAGGGGGAAAACATCTGGATTCACGGGCTCGCCTCAAAATGTCTGGGTTTTCCTGGCTCACGGCATCAATGACATGAGCTTCATCTGACTGTTTCTTATTATCGGCTCTTTTTTGGGTTTGATGGAACGGCTCAAGCTGAAGCCACACTTGTGAACACCCAGGATTTTCTGTATCTCATTTGTTTGTTAATAATATTGTTTGTATGGAACATCCTCAAATGTGTTCATACCCTCTCATTAAAGAAGGAAAAAAATAGCCGCGGTTCAACAGCAATATCAACAAAAAAAATAACCAAACCAGCATGATGGGACCCGTAAACTAATATTTAGTTGAACAACCCTTTGAGCCAATCACTGCCATCATCAGGTGTTTTCTGTAACTCTCAGTCAGACTCCTGCACCTGTTGACAGGTATTCTGATTTCACTGCTCATCAGCAAAGTGCTCTATTTTGTCCAGGACAGTTTTATTTTTCTAATTTTTCTTTTCAACCACAATTCAAAAGCGACATCTTATTTCACTAAATTAGAATTTAGCAAATTTTTATTTATTATTACTTTTTTCAGTTTCTAGTTATTTGAGTGACTGTTGTGAATTTTTTCTTTTCTTTAATGGAAGGGTTTGAATACATGTGAGGACGACTATATATTCTTTCACGGTGTCGATGCACCAACGTCCTGTTTCGTGCAGTGAATAGTGTCCTATAACAACTTTAAGGGCGTGTTGGATGTCAGCGATCAGGAGCCATCACAGAATATGTCCGTCTCCTCTTAACACCCCTCCAGCTGTTGGCGTCCCTCCAGCTGTCGCTGCCCTCGGCAACCGCCCAGCTGACCTACGCCGAAAAGCGGCCCTGAGGGTGTGTTTGTGCCAGGCTGGTACCCACTTTATTTTTCTAGTTGTTGTCGTGGATTCTGTCCAGGCGCAGTCATAAATACTGATGCATGACCTTCAGATGGGAATCCAGGTGGTGCTCTGCTGCTCATTCTGCTCATGACTCCCAAAAAAGTTCTTATCAAACTTTCACTGATTTGCAGGAATGTCAGCCTGTAGAGCAAATCCCAGTCTCCCTGTCTGAAGCTACACATGTGTAGGAAGGCGCTTACTGGGGCGATTTTATAGCTGCATGCATCGACTGCATTCATCAGCGGCTCCAACGCTGAGGTTGAGCGACCGTTCCTCCCTGTAGGACGTGACAGACGCTCAGTTTTATTTATTCATAAGCCCCTCGCTGCTGTTTCACCCCCTCACATTCCTTCACTCCTCCTGAACCCGTATCGAACTCTCTCAAATGATTGGATTACGCTGCTGCTGCTTCCGCTGTGGCTGTTTTTATAGAGAAAATCCAGTTTTACTCACTGCAACCTGGAATAACTTACAAAGCTCGAATCACGTTTATCTGCGTGGAAACAAATGGATTTTACCTCCTTTTACCTGCAGCTGTTCTCGTTTTAGTTCATTTATTTGCTTTAAATCTTAACTGCTCTAATTATTCTCGTGGGCTTAATCATTTTACTAATTTGTCTTTTTAATATTTTTAGCATCTTTCTGATCCAAGTTCCCCGTTCGTGTGAGAACATCTTTTGCTCAGTTTGCTCCTCACACCTCAACGAGTGTAAATAAAGATTAAAACAATAAATTTATGCATCTATAAATGAGGCAGTTGTTCGACACTGGTTTGGGATTAGGTGGAGTTAACACTGGTTAATTATAGAATAAAGGAATATAATCATGGTGTTGGATTCCTCCTAATAAACACAGATTTTACACGTTTTAATCAGTGACTCGTGCTGTTTGGAGATTTATTTGAATTCACATTAACTTGGGATTTAAAGTTGATCAGTGCTGAAAATCTGAGTTGATGGTAGAATTTGTAAATCGGGTGTAGGTCAGTTTGCAGTTATTATTTCAAAGGATGAGTTGCTGAGGGGAAAATGTGACGAGGAGAAGATCTTATTGGACAAGAAAACAACAAATTAAAACATCAAGTGTGGCAGTAAATGATTAACTGAAGCAGTAATTGACGGGAATGTGAAGAA